>NW_021681251.1:42408-72382 GCF_001412515.2 Diachasma alloeum | reverse complement strand
GGGAGGGGAGAAATGAATTTTTGAATGAGAAGAACTTGTCCGGAGTTACTCCGCGCTTTGAAATAGTTATTTTCATCACAAGGTCCACAAAGTATTTTCTGACGAATGTGGCTTTGTATAATCACAGAAACCAGGGTCATTTATTGAAAATACAATTCTCGATCGATAGGCGTTGGTTTCATATCTTCATCTAAATTAGGGGGGGAGAAATGAATTTTCCAATCGGGGGAGCCCCTGCGGACTCACTCGACGTCAGAAAATACTTTTGGACCGTGTGATGAATGCAATTTTTCGTCAGAAGGCCTGTAAACCGCGATCAAACCGAGCGAAGCGAGGTTAGAATCGCGGTTTACCGGGTCTTCTTACGAAAATTCATTTTTCCGCTCCTAATTGAGATTAAGGGATGAAACCGGTGTCATTTATGGAAAATATAATTCTCGACCGATAGGTGTTGGTTTGAAGCCTTCATCTAAATTAGAGGGGGAGAAATGAATTTTCCAATCGGGGGAGCCCCTGCGGACACACTCGACGCCGGAGAACCGTTCGGGATTCCTCCGCGCTTTTGAGAATTCATTACTTTTCTTCTTATTGAGATTAAGGAATGAAACCGGTGTTATTTAGTGAGAATTTAATTCTTGATCGATAGGCGTTGGTTTCATTCCTTCATCTCAATTAGGAAGGGGAGAAATGAATTTTTGAATGAGAAGAACATGTCCGGAGTTACTCCGACATGAGAAGAACCGCTCGGGGTTACTCCGCGCTTTTGAAAATTCATTACTTTTCTCCTTATTGAGATTAAGGAATGAAATCGGTGTCATTTATTGAGGATTTAAACTCAACTCATCGCAGAACTTCATGAGTATGTCCACCCCAGGATAAATGTCCACAAGGAGATCAAATGCAAGGTGGCAACTATCGGAAGCGCATTCAAACGCCTCAAAAGTTTGGAGGAGACACGCATCAAAGTACGACCCTCCTTCACCAAACCCGTGCAAACTCCATCAGCACCACCCACGTTGCGTTTGCGGACGGACTCCGAAACGACGGCAAAGCGCTCGAAAGGCTCACCTGCGGCAGAAGCTCAAACTTTGAAGAAGCTGAAGCAACAGGATCTGACCAGCAAGGCAGCCCCGCACATGGTGGCAACTTCAGATCCACCTGCTAAGCTTGAATGGACGCAGGTGAAGAACAGGAAGGAGAAAAAGAGGCAGGCCGGATAGCTCCATCCACAGCTGCCTCCCAAAAAGATGAAAAAAAAAGAAACAGGAGAGGGCTACTCGGAAACCAGTGATGCGAACTGATGCGCTGATTATACGCCCCAAGGACAAGGAGAAGTACTCCGATATACTTTGTCGGGTGAAGAAGGATGTTCCCTCCGAGGACGCTGTCGGTTGTGTCGATAAGATCCGCCGTACAGCAACCGGGGATATGCTGATCATCCTTAGCAGAAAGACGACTGACGGAGCACCTAAGCTGCGTACGGCCATCGTCAATCTTCTTGGAGATGAGGCTGAGGTGCTGAGTAAGGGGCTACAAGAAGATCTCGAGATCAAAGATCTTGACGAAACCACATCGAAGGAGGACGTCATCGAAGCCCTAAAAGTAGCAGCTGGGGAGGAACACGAGATCCAAGCAGATGCGATCAAGTCCCTTCGTAAAGCTTATGGAGGTACCCAGACTGCCTGAGTGGTACTCGCGGTATCTACTGCGAAGAAGATCCTGGGAGAGCACGGCAAGATCAAGATGGGCTGGGTGAATTGCCGCATAAGACGAGTGGAGAGACCGTTGAAGTGCTTTAAGTGCTGGCACTACGGGCATCTCGCCACCAAGTGTACGAGCATAGTCGATCGATCAGAACTCTGCGTGAAGTGTGCAGAGAAGGGTCACAAAGCGAAAGACTGCAAGAAGAAGCCACATTGTGCCTTGTGCACTGAGAATGGTAATCCAGAGAATTGTGTCCACATTACTGGTAGCAGTAGATGCCCAGCATACAGGGAGGCACTCCAGAAGCTCACCAATAAAAGGCGATAATAAAAGGAAAAACTTAAAGGTGCTACAGCTCAACCTCAACCACTGTGGGGANCCTGAGTGGTACTCGCGGTATCTACTGCGAAGAAGATCCTGGGAGAGCACGGCAAGATCAAGATGGGCTGGGTGAATTGCCGCATAAGACGAGTGGAGAGACCGTTGAAGTGCTTTAAGTGCTGGCACTACGGGCATCTCGCCACCAAGTGTACGAGCATAGTCGATCGATCAGAACTCTGCGTGAAGTGTGCAGAGAAGGGTCACAAAGCGAAAGACTGCAAGAAGAAGCCACATTGTGCCTTGTGCACTGAGAATGGTAATCCAGAGAATTGTGTCCACATTACTGGTAGCAGTAGATGCCCAGCATACAGGGAGGCACTCCAGAAGCTCACCAATAAAAGGCGATAATAAAAGGAAAAACTTAAAGGTGCTACAGCTCAACCTCAACCACTGTAGGGACGCACACGACCTGCTGATGCAAACAGTGCGGGAGCTGAAAGTTGATCTCGTGATAATCTCAGAGCCATACCGTCACCTGGATACTAAACCCTGGGTTATTGACAGCACCAAGAAGGCGGTAATCTGGTCCTATGGGAACCGACCATTTCAGAGTACCACGAGTGACATCATACAAAACGGCTTCGTGAAGGCGAAAGTTGATGGAATCTACTTCTACAGCTGTTACGCCCCACCGAGCCTTTCCATTGATGAGTTCACAGACTTCCTGGANAAGTTGATGGAATCTACTTCTACAGCTGTTACGCCCCACCGAGCCTTTCCATTGATGAATTCACAGACTTCCTGGATGCACTGACTGAGGATGCGAAGCAGCACTTTCCCGTGGCAATAGCCGGGGACTTCAATGCCTGGACAGTCGACTGAGGAAGTAAGGAGACTAACACCAAGGGGCAAGCTGTACTGGAAGCTATGGCNATTCACAGACTTCCTGGATGCACTGACTGAGGATGCGAAGCAGCACTTTCCCGTGGCAATAGCCGGGGACTTCAATGCCTGGACAGTCGACTGAGGAAGTAAGGAGACTAACACCAAGGGGCAAGCTGTACTGGAAGCTATGGCGTCGTTGGACGTGGTCTCGTTGAACAACGGCAATGAATCGACCTTCATTAGAGGAGAGGCGAGCTCAATTGTGGGTCTCACTTTCGTGAGCACCACTCTTGCCAAGAGCAACTGCTCATGGAGAGTGACTGATATTTACACTGCGACTGACCACCGTGCGATTCTCTGGGAAACATGTTCTGACCAGAGAGTAGCCTTAGCGGCCAAGAAGACCAACAGCGCTGGCTGGAAAGTGAGTACTTTTGATCCTGGCTCTTATTCAGCGGCATTAGATGACCGCCCGATGAGTGGCAGCAGTGCAACTGAAAAGGCACGAAGCATCATGAAAAGAGTAGCAGAAGCATGCGATGCCACCATGACCAGGAAGCGGACCACAAACCGGCATCCACCGGTGTATTGGTGGAACGAAACCATCGCAATCCTGCGGAAAGAGTGTAACGCAGCCAGGAGATTGTCTCAGCGTGGCCAGAAGAAGCCGAACTCTGAGGAGCTGCACATTAGATACAAGAAGGCACGTCGAAAACTCAGCAAAGCTATCAAGTTCAGTAAAAAGCAATCTTGGAGTGAGCTTCTTGATGAGGTGGAACGCGATCCGTGGGGTAGACCTTATAAAGTGGTGATGACACGACTCAAGAGTCAACCAATCCCGTCGCCAACGTGCCCGGTGCTGATGAAGAGAACTGTAACGGTGTTGTTCCCGCAACAATCAGAACTCCATCGTACTAGCCAACAAGGAGAAGTGCTGATGGTTCCACAAATCACCAGAGAAGAATTGATGGAAGCGTGCAATAGAGTGGGAAACACCAAGGCCCCTGGCTTAGATGGAATCCCCAATGTTGCGCTGAAATTAGCTATCCACGCGATGCCGGAACTATTCCTGGACGTCTACAACGAGTGCCTCAGGGAAGGCATCTTCCCTGCCATGTGGAAGCAGCAGAGGTTAGTATTGCTTCCAAAAGGGAAGAAACCACCGGACGAGTCCTCATCGTATCGTCCCCTCTGCATGCTCGATACCGCTGGCAAGATTATCGAGCGTATAGTCCATCAACGAATAGAAGCAGCAGTCGAACCGCTACTAGCTGGAAATCTATATGGTTTCAGGAAAGGTCGATCTACGTTAGAAGCCATCAACCTTATCGTCGATACTGTCAGGGAAGCGATCTCAGGGAAAAGATGGCTAAATGGGAAGAAGAAGTACTGTTTAGTAGCAACGCTGGACATCAAGAATGCCCTAACTCAGCCAGATGGGACTGTATTATGGATGCTCTTGTGAAATTCAACGTACCAGGGTACTTACGAAGGATGGTCGACAGGTATTTTTACGGGAGGATCCTTAAGTATGACACGGAGTGTGGTCCCGAGCAGTATAGAGTTACGGGAGGGTTGCCGCAGGGCTCAGTACTAGGTCCCCTACTGTGGAACATCATGTACGACGGGCTACTGAAGCTGGAACTGCCGCGAGAGACTAAACTCGGTGCATTTGCAGATGACGTGGCTGTAGTCATCGTCGGAAAATATCTTGAGGAGATCAATTTTACCTTCGACAAGACCTTCGAGACGATTCGACGCTGGATGGACTGAGCAGGCTTAAACCTGGCGGAGCATAAGACGGGAGCCGTGCTGATCACTAGCAGGAAGATAATTGAGACTATCACGCTGCAGGTCGGGTCTTGTGAAATTACCTCCCAGCCATTCATCTGATACCTGGGGGTGATGATCGATGCCCGATTCAACTTCAAGCAGCAAGCGGAGCACGTGGGTACCAAGGCATCTGGGGTCAGATCCACCCTAGCACGCCTCATGCCCAACATTGGAGGTCCTAAACAACGGAGACGAGCGCTGCTGTCGTCAGTGGTTACATCAGTGGTTACATATGGTATTTCCATTTGGGCTGACGTACTCCAGCTGCAAGAAGCTCGCCTCAAAATTGCACCTGTCTATCGGCTGAGTGCTCTCAGAGTTGCGAGTGCGTATCGGACGGTATCTGAGGATGCAGTGTGCGTCATCTCAGGAATGTTACCGATAGAGCTATTAGCTGAGGAGCGAAGATCTCTATACCAGCGGAAGAGATCAGAAGGGCTGAGTCCCGAAGAACTGGAAATCCAAGAGAGACGAAAGAGCTTGAGCCGATGGCAGCAGAGGTGGACAGATTCGACCAAGGGGAGATGGACCCATCGTCTGATCCCGCATGTGGCTGTCTGGGTAAGTCGAGATCATAGAGAGATAAACTATTATCTTTCTCAAATGCTTTCAGGACACGGGTACTTCCGGGCATATCTTCATAAATTCAAACATAAAGGTTCCCCGACGTGTCCTACCTGCGCAGAAGTGGACGAGAACGCGGAGCACGTATTCTTCACATGCCCCCGTTTCAGTGACATCCGGGATACTTGGGAGACTGAACTTGGAAGGAAAGTCTCGCCCGAAAATGTAGTAGAAGCAATGCTGTCATCAGAGACAGCCTGGGACGCAACGAGCAACTTCGCGGTGGAAGTCATAAAGAAGCTCAGAAACGAGGAACGCAAGCGCAAGGTTGCAGTATAGGTGAGAAATCTATTTGAAACCTCCTAATCACACACAATATCTTAGCAGGTTAGGGGGACGTATATTGGATGGAAATAGTGGAAGAGCAAACAGCTGAGAACCCCCCTCGCGAAGTAATACTTCACGGTGGTGCCGCGAGGGAGATGGAAACGGACGATTAGAGGTAAAAAGAGGAAAACAGGGTTTTTACTGGGTAAAAATCCCAGATCTGGTTTTTAACATGACTTTACCAGAATCTTTTGAAGATTTTCCCAAACCTCTATATATATAAAAAAAAAAAAAAAAAAAAAAAAAAAAAAAAAAAACACTCACATGGATGGACGCGGAACATGTGTTTTTTGTGTGCCCACGTTTCAGAACGAGCCGCTCGGAGTGGGAGCACTTGGTGGAGCGATCCTGCCTGGGAACCTGGTGGAAGCAATGCTGTCATGTAAGGCAGCCTGGGACGCGACGCGCGACTTCGCGACGAAAGTCTTGAAGGAGCTATGGGAGGAAGAGCGTCGCCGAAATAATGCTGCATAAGAGGAAAAACAACCGGAACCTCCTCACCCCCAACATTTGAGTGAGGAAGGAGGACGTACGGCACAGTGGTTTGATAGAGGAAGAGCCACACCTAGAATGTCCCCCCCCCCCATGAAGTAATGCCTAGCGGCGGTCCCGCGGGGAGTATGAGGTAAATGAAAACTGGTCTGATTGGAGTTTAGTCAGTATTGACAGTATGTCCGAGTCCGACACTCGCCTGACGGAGGGAACCATGGGTCACCTCCCTCGGGCGGTAGTGCGTAAATGCATTCTCCGAACAAACCAAGGACGAAAAAAAAAACACACCATGGATCCTTTCAGCGAGGAACGCCTTTACGTTCCCAGAGTTTTCGCAGGCTGGAAGGTGCTGCAACGCGTCCCCAGGTGGTGGATGGGGGAACGCTCTCCCTGTTCTGAACTATGTCCGGAACACAGGGTACCGACCAAATCAAATACGTCGGCGCGAACCAACACCTTCCAAACACACCCCCCAATGTTAAGGTCTTAACCGTGCCGAGTTCTGGAAGGCGCCAGGGGTAGTTGGCGTCGCAAACAGTGGTCCCGGGTGCACCAGGCCCTACCCTGGGTGTATTCAGTGGCCTTACTCCAACAATCGAGGCTCCGTTTGGAGTGGACCGTTATTTCCCTAGGTCCTCGTGGGAAGAATATGGAGAACAATTTTATGAAACTACCAGGAGCAGAAGCAGAAGCAGCAGACGAAAATTTGCAAGCATGGGATAGGCTTGTAAAGCTTATAAACGCTCTTCATGAGTTCGTTCAACCAAAAGTGAACGTTCACAAGGAGATCGAATCGAAAGGGATCAGCATCAATAGTGCCTTCAGAAGACTGAGGCATGAAAGAGTCTCGAGAGGGAGCGAAACAGCCCGCCCTCCAACCAGAAGTGAGCAGACAGGTCCCATCCGCCTACGGACACAACCCGAGACGACAGCAAAGGACACAGAACTGGAAGCTGATGATACATCATCCGTGGCAGACTCCCGGGACATCCGTCAAGCCAGACGGAGGAAGCGTGATTCGTCTGGGCATGATGACAAACCCAAAAAGCCGAAGGGGCCAGGAACAGCCCTACGAGCCAAGACATCTGACCATCCGGCAAAAAACCTGGGTTGGGAAACAGTGAAGGATACGAGGAAAGCCAAGCAGACTCCTAGGGCGCCATGTAATACTCCCCGAAGTCGAAGGAAAACGGGCAAATCAGCATCCAGGCCTGATGCACTGATGTTTCGCCCAAAAGATAAGGTCAAGTATGCCGAAATACTCACCAAAGTGAAGAAGGATGTCCCTCCTGACCAGGCGCAGGTATGCGTCGACAAGATACGCAGAACAGCCACAGGGGACATGCTCGTCGTCTTGATAAAAGACAGTGCCAGCAAAGCCCAAGTATTGTAAACGACCATAGCTAATCTCCTCCGAGAAGAAGCAGAGGTACTTAGCAAGGGGCCTCAGGAGGATATCGAGATCAAAGATCTGGATGACATGACCACAAAGGAGGAAATCCTAGAAGCCCTGTGTAAAGTAGCTGGACCCGAGGTTCATATCACGCTGGATGCCATAAAAGAACATCCTGAACGACCATGGCAAAATTCGGATAGGCTGCGTGAATTGTCGAGTGAGGAAAGTGGAGAGACAAGTTAAGTGCTTCAAGTGCTGGCACTATGGGCATCTCGCAACCAAATGCAAGAGTGAAGTGGACCGCTCCAAACTCCGCGTTAAATGCGGGAAAGGAGGGCACAAGGCCACCGCCTGTGAGAAGGAGGCTCGGTGCGACCTCTGTACCGAGAGGGGCATCACAAAGAACTGTGCCCACATTGCAGGCTGCGGAAGATGCCCAGCCTTCAAAGAGGCGCTTCAGGAGCTCTCAAACAAACCAAAATGAGGGTACTGCAGCTCAACCTCAACCATTGTGAGGCCGCACACCATCTGCTTATGCAGACGATGCGGGAGCTAAAGCTGGATGTTGTAATGATCTCGGAACCTTACGGACACCTTGATTCTCAACCGTGGAAGACGCTGTACCAGCCCTGTACCAGTACCAGGGCCGTCATCTGGTCCTATGGCCGGTATCTATTTCAGTGTTGCCAACACTAAGGAAGCAGGTTTTGTAGTAGCTAAGCTAGAAGGAATTTATTTCTACAGCTGCTACGCTCCACCGAGCCTCACTATGGACGAGTTCCCGGTTTTCTTTGACCAACTGGCTGAGGACGCGAAGCAGCACTTCCCTGTGGCAATCGCATGGCACTCCAATGCCTGGGCAGTCGACTGGGGCAGTGCCGAGACGAAGCCAAGGGGGCAAGCGGTATTGGAGGTCGTGTCATCTCTGGATGTTGTACTGCTGAAGAGTGGTAACGAACCAACGTTTTCGAGAGGAGAGGCGAGTTCAATTGTGGACCTTACTTTCGTTGGCAGCAATCTCGCGAGAGGAAAGGGCTCCTGGGAAGCGATGTATGCCTACACCGCCAGTGACTAATCCGGAATTTTCTGGAAGATATCTGCTGGTCAGCGGGAAAGACAAGCAACTAAGAAGACGAATCAAATCGGCTGGAAGGTGAGCACCTTGAACCCAGCTCATTCTTAGCGGCACTGGATGATCATCAGAAACGTTAGTGCAACAGAGAAAGCCGAACATCTCATGAGGAGAGTCACCGAGGCCTGAAGCCTCCATGCCTCGAACACACAGCGGAAATCGTCGGCCACCGATATATTGGTGGAATGATGAGATGGCCGCTCTCCGCAACAAGTGCGCCAAAGCAAGAAGGACATCACAGCGTAGGTGAAGGAAACCGAACCATGAAGAACTGGCCAGGAAGTACAAGGCTGCATGACGAGAGCTCGAGAAAGCGATTAAGCAAGGAGGAATGCTGGAACGGCCTCCTCGATGAAGTTGAAAGTGATACGTGAGGTAGGCCGTACAAGGTGGTCATGACACGGCTGAGAAGCCAGACTATGCCATCCCCGACATGCCCCGAGCTATTGGTAAAGATTGTAGCGACATTGTTCCCTTAACAACCAGAACTCCGTCACTCCACAGAAGTAGGGGATGTTGCATTGATCTCAGTCGTGACGGAAGATCAACTCAAGGAAGCATGCCACAGAGTGGGGAACAACAAAGCTCCTGGCCTTGACGGAATCCCCAACATTGCATTGAAAGCAGTGATCAATGCAGCAACAGGGCTCTTTTGGACGTCTATAATTCGTGCCTGAAGGAGAGCATTTTTCCTGCTAAGTGAAAGCAACAGAGGCTTGTGCTTCTCCCTAGGGGAAGAAACCACTGGACGAACCTTCATCTTATCGCCCCCTCTACATGCTAGATACAGCCGGGACAATTCTCGAACGTATCATCCACCAGATGATAGGGGCAGCAATAGAGCCACTGCTTGCCACCAACCAATACGGCTGCAGAAGAGGTCGCTCCACAGCCGATGCCATTGACCTCGTCGTCAGCAGGCAGAGCGCGCGAGTTCTAAAGCGTCTGGAGTTAAAACTGCCCTATCCCAGCTCATACCTAATGTGGGAGGACCAATGCAGAGGAGGAGAGCCCTACTACAGGAATCACGGTGGAAAGCAGCATCAGTCTATTGGCTGAACGCCCTCAGAGTTGCCAGCGCATACCGTACCGTGTCCGAGGACGCAGCGTGTGTCATCGCCGGGATGCTGCCCATTGAAGCACTCGCTGAAGAACGAAGATCCATTTACCGGCAGAAGCGATCGACCACACTCAGCTCAGTAGGACACTTAGGACACAAGAGAGGCACAATAGAGGTGCAAGGTTTCTCGGTCTAGCATGAAATGTAACGTTCTGAGGTTTTTCATATTTTTTACATTTTCTACATAAATTATGGATCTCCTACGACACTGTTTAGAAAACTGTCATTATTGACAGATGCGTAACTTGGGATATACAGGATATACTTGCGTTTACTTCTACAATTTATAATTCTTTAAAATTGGTCACAACACATTGCTCTAAAATCCAAAATTCAGAGAGGAAAATAAACTGGACGTTCACGGTCGTAAAATGGTACAATCTCAGCTCTAAGATATTTAGAATGTTTCACTGTTTCACGTGGTTCACATATGTTCTGGCGGTTTCATGATTGATAAACACGAAGTCATTTGAACACGGCAATTGAATACGCAATTATTCATCACCCAGACGACTGAACACAAATAAATTGAACACAAAACCGATTCAACACAGAGCAAATTCAATACAGGACAAATTAAACATAAACGGAAAAATAGTTTCGTTAGGCTAGCAAATACTTGTTCGCTGGGATTTGATTTTTTAAGATAACTGAAAATTTGTAACCGGTACCTGAGCCTCCGCTACGCGAGCCGCTGACCATTTGTCGGGCCGACCCCCATTGAAAGGTTGAAATTGAATTGTTAACCCTGCGAATGTTACGTTAAAACTACCAAAGTCGTTTCGTTGGTGCGACATTCTTGGATCGGTTCATCTTTGATTTGTTATTAACAACTAAACCTTTATTGTTTGAATTAAAACATTTTCTTCTATTTTCCCCAATTTCTCCACTATAGAACAATCGGTGGCCGTAACCAAGGCTTTTCGTTTGGTTTCTCCGCTCAAGTGCTTCTTCCTTTTGCATGAACCATACATGTAGTGTACTCATTGGAAAAATTGTTAAATAAGCTTCAAAATAACACCTGATTTGTGCAATTCTGACTATTTTTCATTGACTTATGAGACTTTTAGGCGAAAATTGAATTTTTATTTTTTCACTTGGAAAATTAATTTTGTTGGATTGTTCAATACTTCTAAATGGACTAGGCAGGGATATTTATACATCATTTTGGAGAGAATTTACTGTCCTTTACAATGTTGTACAATAAATCTGATTCAATTGAATTTTCATCCAGTTATTGCAGATTGATTCCATCTTTTACGTTATGTCACACCTTGAAAATGACAGTTTTTGCCATTTAATGAGGCTTTAGACTTGACCAGTGGGGATGTGTCATATGTTAACTTAGAGGTCTCATCGAGATCTTCAAATTGATACCCCAGATTATCTATTCAATCCTCTAAATCAATTGTTATAACCGACAATGTAATGATTTTAGTATGTCACATTTTGGTGTCACACCTCAAAAATGACAGTTTTGTATCATGAATCAATTCAAAGATCTCGTCGAGATCTTCAAAATCATTCCACATATCATCTATTTCATCCACTAGATCAATTGTTATAAGGGATAATGTAACGACTTTAGCATGTCACGTTTTGAAAATTTCCATTTTTTCCCCCTAAATGGCGAAATTTGCCCGGTTCATGTTCAAATCTATGCATATATTCTATACTGAGGTGAGAACACATGTAATTACCTTCAAATTGACACTTGAACGATTGGATTACGGTCAATTTTCATTAACTTATGGGAGTTTGTATCGAAAAATTGAATTTTATGATTTTTATTGTGAATTCAGCTACAATTAAATTTTTATGTCATTATGGGTCCAGTAAATGAAACTACTTACATATCATTTTGAAGAAGAGCAAATGGTCTTCAAAATGCTGTATAATAAATCTGATTTAGTTCAATTTTTTATCAAGTTTTTGCATATTCTTTCCATTTTTCTCCGCTATATCACCCATTGAAAATTGTACTTTTTGTCAATTATCGAGGCTTGAGACTCGACCAGAGGAGATATATAATATGTCAATTCAAAGGTTTCATCGACATCTTCAAATTAATATTCTACATTATCTTTTCAATTCACATTTTAGATGATATAATATATAGATTTTGCATGACACGGTTTGAAAATTTCAAATTTCCTTCTCTTCATGACGAGATTTGCTCAACTTCTGGCCAAATCTATAAAGATATCTCACACGTAGGTGAAAACACATTGAATTACCTTCAAATGGATGCATTGAAGCTTCAAGCTTCACAAATGTATTACGACCCTTTAGGAATTCATCCATCATGATGAAGTGGTGAAAAAACCGTCTGATTTCATTCATTTAATTCCCGTTCCTAACATGAAGTTATTAACAAAATAAAGTGTGAGCTCCATTTCACGTTGGTGTTTGTATAATAAGATTTAGGTTGAAGCAGTTCACAGACCGCACTTAACGTAATTCTCGAGGGGCCATTCATTTTTTAAATTATTGTGTCACTCAGGACTGAAATCGTATGAAATCAGTTGAAATCAGTGAAATCCTGGTATTTCATCGATTTAAGACGATTTCAATTGAAATCACTTACAATCGGTGAAATCTCATGAAATCATGAAATCAGAAACTCATGAGACTCTTTCGAATACATAAAAGGGAAAGAAACTTTTTCAACTTATTTGTAGTGTATTCTTCTACGTATGCCCATTTACGTGTATTATTTTCCACACAAAAAAAAAACAAATCGGTGAAAAAAATGCGTATTTGCCTGTACAACCTCCTGAAATCCTCAGAAATTATCGAAACATCGTGTTACAGACAGAGACACTATCTGGGGGAGAAGACAAAAAACAAAACAAAAATACAATATCAACAATCGATATTTTCTGAGAATCTTCCACACGACGTTGGATGCTTTGACTGCGGTAGAAATAGATATTTAATCGAATGAATGAAAAAAATTTATATTTGATTCTCATGGCTTCACCTTGATGGTTTCATCCCTACATTTACCCCCCTTGTAACTCTCATGCTTGAGCCTTCTTGCATTAATATGATGCATTTCTTTCCCTCCGGGAACTGTCCCCAATCCCTCCCACTCCATTCCCCCCTGCGCCGCGAAATAGATGAAATCGAAAATTTGAAATCACTTGAAATCGTCGGAAATTGCGAAATCACCAAAAAATCGCAGGCAATTACATGAAATCAATAATTGCATGACATCATGGAAATCTCCATGAAATTACGTGAAATCAGCAATCACTGTGTCATCGGATTTCCAAATGAATGGCCCCTCGGTAATTCTTAATAGTGTAAAACGAAGTTCATAAAGAATTTCAAAAGGTACATTACGTAAGATATTTTTCGAGACGAAGGAAGTACATATGTTAGTACAAATAGGAATAGCAAATGACTGAAATTACATCGAGTCGTAATCGAGATACGCGGCAGCGTATCGGCCAAGAAAAGGTTTGACTCCGATTGTTCAAAACATCAGGCCGATCGCTGCCGTGTATCTATACACGAAGCAACTACCCCCTCCACTACCTCCGAATCATATCCATTAAATAAAATACAAACGTGACGAGCTACATGAAAAATACTCTTAGTTACATTATATAAATTGGCCACAAGCTTCTCATTGATGTAACTATTTTTTTGTTCGAAGCAATATTTAAAAAAATACGCGCATAGCAACGGGTTCATATGCACATTCTCGCATTTCACATCAACTCCTATCATTTTTTTTGTTACGGAGTTGGTAGCAGTGCAATACAACCACACGCACCAAGGAGGGAAGCCCGGGAATTTACAAATTGAATATGGTGCACGAATGATGAATTCCACAGATATTTTTCATTCGAGTTTCGTGCACAAATGAATTCTCGAAGAAGCAAATTCAGTCGGAAAATCTTGAATAAATAATTAAAAGTCGGTGCAAATAACGACTGTGGAATAGAACTATTTGTTTTACTTCGATTGTTAATTGGAAAGATGATTTATCGTGTGAAAAATAAATGAGCCGAATTGAATTGAAAATGAAAAAATTTACAGGATATAAAAACGATTCCTTGTTTATTTTGAAAAAAATAATGAAATCTCCCTAAAAAAACAAAAACACATGTTTTTGTAAGAAAACTGCGCCAAGAAAAAGTTTTGTTCCGTTCTTACTGGGAAGTAGAAATTTTTGAAAAATACAAAGAAATGAAAAAGAAAGCCAAGTCAGCAATGTCGAATAAACGAAAATAATGCACAATCAGATTTCTATAAGAGAAATAGTTTCAAATCGAATGAGGATTTTAAAAAAATTCTTGATGAAATAAAAAATTAGTAGAAGGAGGACCAACGTTCTTGGCGCGGAGTTTTTCAACTCATTGTCTAGTATCAATCTAATTCTCCATCTTCTGATCCGCGCCAAGGACGTTGGTCCTCCTTCTACTAATTTTTTATTTCATCAAGAATTTTTTTTAAATCCTCATTCAATTTGAAACTATTTCTCTCATAGAAATCTGATTGTGCATTATTTTCGTTTATTCGACATTGCTGACTTGGCTTTCTTTTTCATTTCTTTGTATTTTTCAAAAATTTCTACTTCCCAGTAAGAACCAAACAAAACTTTTTCTTGGCGTAGTGTTTTTTACAAAAACATGTGTTTTTGTTTTTTTAGGTTCTATAAATATTATCAAATGTTATCAGTATTCATAAATTCAAGAATGAGGCATATTATCTTCCAATAAGTTGAAATGCAAAATTTCGCCGCGTGACCTTACGAAGATCAGTTAGTTTATTATGAAATTATTGTTGAACCCTATTAGTGACCCTTCAATAACCATCCCATTTTCATTTCCAGGATCTTATTCTATCTCTTGTTCCGTTAACAATTGTGTTTCGTTTTTGTATTACTTCACGTAAGATCTAAAATATACTTGAAATAGTAATTTCAAGTTGAATAATCGCTCAAAATATACTCATAAAAGTTGTGCATATCATTTTGTCAAAACTATTATCACGTTTTTCCACTGAATTATTGTACTAATTATGTTAAATATGTTCTTCTATAAAAAAAAGTAAAGGAATAATACAATTTTCTGTAAATCTAAAAAAAAAATAGTTTCAAGAAATGGAAGAACATCCTTCATATGATATTTACGACGAGTAAGTATTGCGCGGTAGCCTAATGGTTAGTGCGTTAGGGTTAGTAATCGTAAAGTCGTCAGTTCAATCTCCGGTCTCGGCAAATGGACATAATTTGTGTTAATGAAATTGGCTTTTTTGGTGATGAATGGATTTTGGATTGCTTCTAGAGGGATAATTGACCATGAAAATGAAGAAGAAAGACTTAACAATCAATTTGTTTCGCATTTTTACTGATAATTAACATGGTAATTCATTTGTTAATCTAACTAAACATGTTTCTTGAATGAGCAAATTAATTGTAAAAGCAGCAAATCGGTAAGATAGCAACGAAATTTTTGTGCATGCATATTAAATTAATTATTGGATATTTGAACACACAATCGTCTTCATTGCACTTTATTTAACAATAGAGAATTCGATAAACTTAATAACTCATATCTAATCCTTATCACATAGCATTATTCTCATCATCACAGCATTTCTAAGGCGTGTTATTGTTTACAATGTAATATTATGGATAATTAAACAAACAAAAAAACAAACTGCATCGGTATCTTGAAGACCACATGGCCAAGGCTAATGTCTCCAGCATACCCCAGCATCCCCAGCGTTGATTGCTAAATATATGATTACCTCGGCTTTTCTTCATATTATAAGTGGAGGCTATAAATATCGATTTTCTGGGTTGTAATTATTACTTGGAGAATTCCTATTTTGTCTGTTTACGTCTGACCCCAGATGGAGAAAATAAGAGAAAAAGAAAGTTGAGTTCGGACTGACCTGTCATAAGGTTGTGTTTGCATAGACCGGGAGTGATTGGAATTATGGGACAAAAAAGTTTTCGTTGGTCAACATCACCATTGATGTTGTTGGCGTTCATCAGCGCTGGCCAATTGTGAGTACTGTCAGAATCGTTGGAGTCGTAAATTTCGTCAGACTCCGGTAGACTCACGTCCAATCCGGGCCAGTTGCCAAGGCGAGGGTCGTAAATCCTCGTCATGACCTGATTCGGATATGGACTAATGATAATGATGAACTCAATGGAGCAAAGCTGATATCACGTGAAATGGTCCTCATTATCACATGTCGAGACGTGCAGCAGAACAAGCTTAGCGATGGGCCTTTGAAACATAGAAGTCGATGTCGTGATGTGGCCACTCTGGTGAGTCCATCTCTACCAGTATGGAGAGCGATGACTCGAGCGGGAGCCCATTTTGTTGGTGGGAATCTTTCTTCGGTGAGAAAAACTATGGGGCCGATCTTGATGTTGTGCGAAGCGTGGTTTCACTTTGGGATGAACTGCAAATACTGGAGATAGCCCGTAGACCACTGCTTCCAAAAGTACTAGACTTTCTACTGGATCAGCTGCCTGCAGGGTCAACGAGAGACGTTCAAATGATCAAGAGAAGTTTTAGCTATCGCTATCAACGCTTGTCCAATCAGGAAATGTCCATGAGTGAGCACAGTAACATCGTCAGAATCTTCTGGGAACGGTTTAAGTAATCTTGAGTTGAACGCGGCTTCGATCTGGGCGAGTAAAGCGGTAAGTTCCTCAAAAGTGAGCATAGCTTCGCCGATCGTTCTCGTGAGATGAAACTTTACCGCCTTCACCGCGGCTTCCCATTTACCTCCAAAGTGTGTAGCATATGGGGGGTTAAAAGGCCACTTTGTTCCATCGTTGAGCAAGAGAAGAGTAAGATGATCAGACTATTTGTGAGGCCATCGAGAAGAGCTTCTTCAAATTTTTATCCTCCGAGAAAGTTTGTACCGCAGTCGGAAAATAAATTCCTGCAGAGTCTTCGCTGAGCAACGAAATGACAATACGCAGCTATGAAGACGTCAGCTGACTAGTCTCACACGACTTCGAGATGAACCGCGAATTAGCTGTACAAACGAAGATCGCAAGCCATTTTTTACACAACTTATGGCTACGTCTTTTCCATGAGCGGAGCGATACTAGTCCGGCGTAATCAACCCGTGTTGTGAAAAGCACGGCCAGTCGTGAGAGAGCCTATCAACTGGGGCGAATCCTTCGCAAGCTTCGGAAGGGTTGAGGGTCTTCGAGGAGACTCAGGTAGGCCCGTTTGTCAATCATCGGAGTTACTATTTGCCTCATCATGGTAATTTCAGAAAGAGCAGCGGAACAACGAAACTGAGAGTAGTGGTCAACAGATCAGTGAAGACCAGCTCACGAAACTCGCTCAACGACATTCTACACACGGGCCAAGCTTCAGCGTGACATCTCTGATGTTCTTCTCTGGAGCAGGCAGAGCAAGGTTATCATTATGACGGACATCATTAACATGTTCCGATAGATGAGAGTCCATGAAGATAACTGGCCCCTGCAACAGATATTATGAACCAGGTCAAATGGAGAGATCGCAACATATCAATTAATCACCGTCACTTATGGCACTAGATCAGCTCCGTTCCTCGTGAATCGTGTTCTTCTCCAACTTGTTGAGGATAAAGGACACAGATTCCCATTGGCTGTCTCCCCTATCGTTAGAGGAAGATATGTGGATGACATCTATGGAATTGCGGATGCACATGACCAGCTCCCGAAAACTGCATGTCAAGTTGAAGATCTCTGCACTGCGGGAGAATTTCCTCTGGCTAAATGGCATAATAGTTCAGCATTACTCGAATCGCTCGATCGACAGAGCTTCCATTGAACAGCAAGTTTATGAGGATTCGGAGACTAAAATACTCACATTATCGTGGCAGCCCGGCTCAGAGAACTTCGTCCTCTCAACGCAGACCAGTGATGAATCAGATGTTTCTAAGACGAACCTCCTCTCAGAGATAGCTCAAATTCATAACCCGCTCGGATTTCTATCTTTTGTTGTAATCAGAGGAAAGCTGCTTATACAGGAAATATGGATAAATGAGCTCGATTGGGATAAAGAAAATCCAGAACAATTAGCTCAGCATTGGAAAAATTTACGTAGGGATCTCGTTCTGCTCTCGAAGCTATCTATACCAAGATGATTAGGCCTGCTCCAGAATTCGTCGATTGAAATTCACGGAGTTTGTGATGCGTTTCAGCTAACGATGACAGCCGTTATTTATTTGAAGGTTTCCGATGAAAGTGAAAACTCACGAATCACGTTAGTCTGCGCAAAAACGAAAGTTGCTCCGCTCAAACGGTTGACCATCCCTAGACTTGAGCTCATCAAAAACAAACTCGTAAAATACGTAAAAAAACCAGTTCGACCACAGTGGCACCACCACTGATTCCCAAGAACGAAGCTGCCGCTCACTCGAGTCATCGCTCTCCATCCTGGTAGAGACGGACTCACCAGAGTGGTCACGATCAAGACATAAAGTTCTACGCTTCAAATACCCATTGCTAGTCTTACTATATTGCCGTCCATCCCTTGACCAGGGATAATGAGGATCATCTCATGTGATGTTAGCTCTGCTCGGATCGGGTCATGAGGAGGATTTACGACCCTCGCCTTGGCAACTGGCCTGTATTGGACGTAAGTTTACTGGAGTCTGACGGAACATATGACTCCAACTATTCTGGCAGTACTCACAGTTTGTCAGCGCTGATGACGACAACCGGCGATGTGGACCAATGAAAATTTTTTTCTCCTGAGCTTGTTCAATTTCTTTATATTTCAGACCAACGCAAATAGTGCCAGCGATTACTGACGGCGAGGAAGAATGCACTGGTATCTACCGAATATGACCATGCACACGGAGAAAAAATCCTCGAATCTGGTATATAATATTCCGGAATCAGGAATATTTGTATCTCGAAATCGAGGCTACAATATCCCAGATTCCGGCATATTATTCCGGATTGCGAGATTTTATTCCGCAACGGAAATATCCGGGATATTTTATCTTCAATTACGGAATATTATATTGAGTGGAATATTCTATTCTCCGCATAAGATACTTGACAAAGAGGCTAGGATTGATTGGGAACAGCGAATCAAATGGAAGGTATGAGTAGATGGATCACAAGGGAAAAACCGAATGGAGTAATCAGAAGGGTCAAACGGGTGTAACGAGTGAAGTGCTAACGAGGATCAAATGGGAGGTACGAGTGTAATAACCACAAGGGTCAACAGGGGCAGACGAGTGGAGCTTTGCTTCACGATCGTTAAACGTCGCAAGTATCATCTATTACGGGGTATACATACCTTGAAAGGGACATGCTTTGCGATAGACCCTCGCGAGGGATGAACTACAGCACCCTTGATCTTCGGGAGGCATTACTTCACTCTACTCATCTATCCCGTCTGACCGTTGTAATCCCTCCACCTCTTTCTCTCGTTCGACTCTCATGTGTGTAGTCGGGTTAGTACTTGGATGGGTGACCGCTTAGCCGTACCTCTTCGCGTGGAAATACTGGTGCTGGACACGAATGTATGGACCTACTGTGCTCATCGACTCAGTGTAACCGATGAGCACACTAGAATTGCTACAATATCGGCCGGCTGTATGGTTTCCCTCAATAGGTATTGCATGGTTTCCCTCAATCCAGACCGAATAGGTGCAGCAGGGCAAGTTGGCCCATGGTGACACAGGCGGGGGAAAAACATAAACAGGTAAAAAAGAGTAGGGAGAGGCAGGCAGGGTGCGGGCGTCAAATAGAGAATTGTACTTCGATAATGCCAAAGCATGAAATAAATTTTTAAAAAATAATTAAAAATGAGTGTTTATTAAAAGATTTTGGGGCGAAAAAAATAATAAAAAGAAATATAAAAAGGAGTGAACACGTCCGCTAGGAACGAAGATAAAAGAATAACGAGATAGAAAGAGATGATCGTACATGAAGGTGACTGAGAGGGAGGAAAAGAGCAAATAAGCAACACCACTCCCTCTCTTGAAGAGTTGTCGCATAAGTAAAATCGCATCGTTTGTTCAAGAGAAATCGTGGCACAAAATTTTTGTCACAGACGTACGCACACACACACACACATCCATATTGAGCGTAGATATTTCGACACGGGACCGAGTGCTACCACACGTCTCGTCTTCAATTGGGTTTTCTTCGTTTATTCCACGTATGTGTACTTGCATATCATGTCAAATACGAATGACAAAGAAGATGAAGAGACCTCCGTAGCCGGGCAATCGGTTGAATTTTGAGAACATTCTCTAAAGTGTGTTACTAGGCGTCATCCTACTGAACAAGATGACGACTGATTATGGCTCTGCCTCTCGCGAAAGCAATACAGATCCCACTG
This sequence comes from Diachasma alloeum, assembly GCF_001412515.2. Lineage (NCBI taxonomy): Eukaryota > Metazoa > Arthropoda > Insecta > Hymenoptera > Braconidae > Diachasma > Diachasma alloeum. Next base: position 52,208 of record NW_021681251.1, on the reverse strand, counting down.
CTGTATAGTAGTATCAAAGATAAGCTTTTAGAGAAGGATGCAATCGCTTCAGAAAGGATGAAGCCTTTTTTGGATATTTTGATAAAGAGTGGATGACAAAGTGTCCTTCTGAGTGTAGTGTGTATGATGCAGTTAGGAGAACCAATAACATAGCGGGGTCTAGGAACAGGTCAATGAATGCAGAGTTTGGAAAGCGTCCCGATGCTTGGAAATTCGTTCGTGAGTAGACTTGAGAATAATAAGTAAAAAATTACCAAAAATCATAACAAGAAACTTGTGTGACTAGAATTATAAACCTACAAATTATCCTGGAAATGACTAGAGTTTTTTTCTCTTCGGAAGAGGAAACCAAAATGGAGCCATACGATTATCTAGAACTGATGGCAACTTGCATCGATTTCGAGAGGAGTAAATTAATCTTGTAGTCAGTTGACAATTCTTTAAATCGAATACTAATGTTGAATTTGTTATTGACAGAATACAAAAGGCACGAGGACATGCTATTCAAGAACGTTGAGGGTGAACTCGACGTTGTTGTCGACTCGGAGAAGGAAGCTGACGAAACCTCCCTACCTAGTACTGCTGGAACTGGAACTGAATTCCCGGAAGAATTCGATGATAAGGAAGGAGAACAGGAAGACAAAGAGAATGATCTGAACGAGACTTGCAGGGCGACGGTCAAAAGAGTGAGGAGGGAAAAGAGAAAGAACGTGAACGAGAATGAAGAAAAGAATATGTTGAGAATGGTTGCAAGAAGGAAGTTAAAAGATTGAGAAGAAAACTTAAGAAGATTGCTGAAAAGAAGAAAGGAAAAGATTACCAATTTTAAAAATTGGAAAGTACCAGCTATTCCAGTCTAAAGTGTGTTATGAAGAAAAATGTACGTTGAAAAAGTAGAAAATCGCATTTTTTAATCCCTCCACCCCTTAATTTTTCTATCATAATCTTCTAACAATTGACTGATTTAAAAACTGAGAAACCAAAAAACAAAAAAATTGAAAAATCAAAAATTAAAAACCCCTGACGAAAAAGTTATTCTTGAATAGTCGAAAAAGAGAAAATAAAAACTCGAAATTTTAATTAGAAACAGTAGAAAAAATTCAGGAGGGACATGGAGTTACGAAAATTTTAGTGTCCCCCCGACTTTTTTCTGCTGTTTCTAATTAAAATTTTGAGTTTTTATTTTCTCTTTTTCGACTATTCAAGAATATCTTTTTCGTTGGTTTTTAATTTTCAATTTTCTAGTTTTAATTTTTTTTTCATTTATCCTTTTTTAAATAATTTAATCCTTCGATTACTTTCAATGATGAGCGAAACAGTTGAAAAAAATTAATAATTTTCAAAATAATTTGTTTTATTGTCTTTTCCATTTGACAAATGGATTGACCTAAACAATCAAGGGGAATGTGAATTTATAATAAAACATAAATTAAGAGAGAAAACTATAATAATAATGTCCATTAAATTTAATCAAACCATAAAAAAAAATTATTCGATTATTAGTTCTCTAAAAATACGCGGGGCCAAGGGCATTTTTTGTCCGGCCCTGGGCAATTAGTTCACAAATTGCGCGTCATAGCACGAAGAAAAAAAAATTAATTGAAATAAAATATTTTTATCAAAATACAAATTCAAAGACATTTTAGTTCAACATCCCGCCACAGATGGCGCTACGGACATTTTCTCATTTCTTTCGGAGATCCTATCCGAGGAGAAATTGTGGGTTGGAGACAATCGAATCGGGATAGAAGCTAGGGAGACATCTGGACGGAACTCATGAAGTTTGAAACTTGTTAAGGGCATGAATGACTTCGCTAGAATAGCTTTATTATCGACTATGGAGGATTATCGAGATTTAAATTTTGCAGAACTTTTGGGGTAATAAATTATATTTGGCAGTAAATTAAGATGCACGGACTCACTGATGTACAATAATTGTATTGTGCAATTGAAGAACCAATTTGATGAAGAATATAGCATATATGCGAAACTTATGATGAAATATATTGAGGAGAATCAAGTTCTGCACATTTCTATTTTCAATATACCAATTTTTTCGGGAAAGATCCGTTTCCAGTGAATTTGTTCCATGAACATATATTTTTTCTGTATGAATATTCAAACCGAATGTATTTAGTGGCAAATCCAAATATGAGCGATATTGGAAGGAACTGCTTTCATTCATTTATTATGGAAAATCTGACTAAATCATAAAATATCTTCTCTTGACTAATGGCTACCTTACGATAGTTCACAGAACGAATTCACCAGACGATTAATAGAAAAATAATGTCCAATAGTCCGATATACTTTCTTATCCGAAAAATTATTCATGTGAATCGCATTGATTTATGCAGGGAATGTTAGCCAATAACATGGATTTCTTGGAATCTCGATTGTTAATCGTAAAGAGGGAGTTATTGGAAATAATCTATATTGGTGATAGTGAGAGACAAAAGTAAGCCCATGTTATTTCAGAAAGAATTTGAATGATTTCGAGAATCCGTGCATTTTAAGTCATATAATTCTCATGCTCCGCGAATTGTTAAACAACAATCTTCTTATATAGGGAAAGGGATCCTAGTATATTGAAGGGATTTCTTCGTTTCTGATTAGATTACCTTTCGCAAATGAGATTGATTTACAGGGAAGCAATGCAAAACGAAAAGCATTCAAATTTTTGTCCGTTCGAATCCAAGAGCGATTGAAACTCGATTCATCCTAAAACGAAGTGGATAAAACAAACTTTTTTTCAGGGAGCATATGGTTGCGCCAGATTTGTTCAGCTGTCGTTCTGTAACTCAAAAAGTGCTTCTTGCTAAGAATTAGGATGATAGGTTATGGCACTTTGTCATACCATAATAGTAAATTCCCAAAGAAACCAAATGAATTTCTTCTGTGCGATATTCAGAGGTAAAGCAATAATGAGGAGGAAAACCTTTGCTCAGGAAGGTCAAGAGGAAATTCGTAAGAGTATTGTAACAAACTTGTCAATGAATTATAACATTATGTAACAGAGTTTTCAAATTCTACCACTTAATTCCAGTCGATATAGGAGTTATCTCAGTAACCAACATCGTAACTAGCACCCTACGTTACAATATTCACATTCTGCTGCCATCTGCTGTGAATCTGTTCACCCAAAGCACAGTTGGTAAAATCGAATTAGGATAGATCAACGTTCGTCCTCCCAATTTTTCGCGTAAACGAACAGTTGTTATTTCCTCTCTTCACTCATCGAGAAAATCGATTCAATAAGCTGTCAGCCATAATTAAAAGTCACATATTGACGTCGTTAATAATCAATGAAGGATGGTAGAGATATCAGTACATTCAAAATAAGTGTACACGTGGTCTCTTCCGGAATCACAATTGGTGAATAATTTGAGTGGCCTCGAAGTTATTTGTTATATTATCAGTTCATAGGGAACTTTTTTTTATCAAATCAATACGACGAACTTTGAGTTGATCGTTAACATCATAAACGGAACTACTGTTTATGTGTAAATCGGATACCTCGATCTATTCAAAACGTGTCCATCCCCATAGATTGTATACTTATATATTCCACTATATTTGAATTCTCTCAAATCGTCAAGTACTCAATTCATAAATTTTCAATTAACATATACGCATGTACAAGAACTCGCTCACCCTCACATTCATTGGAAAATAGGCCTCAGTGTAGTTAATTATCGGAAATATCTAGTCTTCACGCGAAAATAAATTTTGAATCATAACCCTTTCGCTCAATTTATGAATAAAAGCAATAAATTATTGAAGATTTTTGAGTATTGGTCTCATCCTCCTGCGACAATTCATTGTATGAAGAGAAATATCAATAACTCAACTCAATTATGGAGTATCGAACGAATACCATTTTATTATATTCCCTCATGTGTATAGATCGCTCCAACAGATAATTTTTTGCACATAATATATAACCATATGTTGTTAAGAACAACATTGTTCCCAGAAAAATGGCAATATGTGGAAAGATTCAATTAGTCCCTTCTCAAATCTCCGAACTAGTATTCGATAATGATATAATATATGATTGAACATTATCGCGGCATCTTCGCCCATCGGTAACTTATCGACATGGCATTTTCAATTTGCGGTGTATACAGGCGATGGCCTCCTAGAATTCGGAAGGGGAATCGTTAAGCCGAATCTATCCCGACTCGATTGTCCCCAACCCTAAAAACTTGACGTGATCCTATTATATTTCGTATTGATTATTGAATATTTACGGGTTCAATGCTGCCGTCGATAACAAAAAAAAGGATCTGCCAATACAAATGGCACATTCTTTTGTTTATCATAACATTGTCATTTCGGAGCAGCATCGATGTCGCAAAAACTAAATATTGTCTAATCATTTCGAATGCTTAAAAATGTATCTCTCCATCTTAAATTGAGTTATTATTATTATTATTTAAATATTATTATAGCAATAAATATTTAAATAATATGAAATTGCTTGAAAATTGAATCGAATGGGTTACACACTGGTGTAATGAATAACGTTGAATGGTATGGAAGAGATATCAAATCATTCGGTAGAGACTATTGATAGGGGACGGAAAGGAAGAGTAAAATTACAAAATAGGAAACATGTAGGAAAGGAGAAAATCCCTTGGTCAGGCCAACGTGGTAGGAGTATGGGAAGAAAATTCACAGTATTAGGGAGTATTCACAGTATTCACAGTTATACCTTATCGCTTTACTTCAATCCTTCATTCGCGTGTATTCTGTCCCAGACTTTTTACTATTTGGTATTGGTTTTATATGGAAAAGTTTTTTTTTTAGCAATAATATCAGATAAAGTTAATTTTTCCCGATGTTAGCAGATATTTTCTGAAGGAAAATGTTGAAAGATTCTTATACCCTGGGAATCCAGGAGCCACGTTACAGCCACGGTATTTGCGTGGCTGTTGCGTGGCTATTAGGATTGTCATTTTCTGGGGCTAAAAAGGGGGGAAATGATACCTGAAAACACAATAAAAGTGGATAGACGAATTATTAGTTTATATTTGCACTGTTTATAACATTGTTTTCTATCAATTGATTAAAATTAATGTGAGTGTATATAATGATAATACAAGTCCCGTAGGGGGAATGCCGGGAGATGGCGGCAGTGTCGACATCCCAACGGGGTCGGTCAAGTCGATAGCAGTCGCAGCCAGAATAAGTGAGACCCCAACAGAGGTGGGGCGCCACGGTCGATTCTGACGGCTGGGCGAGCTGCCTGTGCCGGTAACTCGGCAGTAGGGCCAGAAGAAGAATATCCATGGATTTTTGGAGTGGGGGACAAGCATATGAGTGGGAATTACGTAGAGTGGGGGTACCCTGGGCAGGGAAAACTTCTGCTAGAAGCCCTATAGCAGTCCCGCTGTCACAGGGGTAGGTTCGAAGGGGGGTTTATGTCCTCCTTGTCCTCAATGTTTACTTTATGTTTTTCCGTTGATTCATTCGCCCGCTAATTAATATTAAGGGATGAGACAAGGACTTTTCGATGGAGAATTAGATTCCCCATCTATCAACCCCCGTTTCATCCCTTAATCTTTGTAATAAAAAAATTAACACTGCGACGAAAGTCACGGTGCTATGAGAAACCCAATGGTTTCTCGGCGCAGAGCGCCNTCGGCGCAGTGACTCCCGAAAACTCGCCCGCTAATTAAAAAATCGTCTCTCCCCGCCTAATTAACATTAAGGAATGAAACCAATGCTGTTCAATGGAGAATTAAATTCCCCATCCATCAACCCCCGTTTCATTCCTTAATCTCTGTAATCAAAAAAATAAAAACTGCGACGAAAATCGCTCAATCGAAAAATAGTGGTAATAACATAAGTTAATGGTAAATGCGTTCAGAAACCTTTTTTTTTATAATAATAATAAAGGAAAGGATTAAGTTGTGATTACCAATGGTAACAGAATATATCGATCGATAACGCTTTTAGCTACAACTGTGATGATTATCGATTGAAGATTTTTTTACCGACAATGATAATCATTCCAGCAACTAGTGGGATTCATGATGGATTAAATGAGAAATACATAGATTTTGTTAAATTCCTTTCCTTATATTGTGACAAAAGTCAATTTTTACAAGCATGAATTGAATTGATACATAATAAAAACAGTATTTGTGTTTAANGGATTATCGAGATTTAAATTTTGCAGAACTTTTGGGGTAATAAATTATATTTGGCAGTAAATTAAGATGCACGGACTCACTGATGTACAATAATTGTATTGTGCAATTGAAGAACCAATTTGATGAAGAATATAGCATATATGCGAAACTTATGATGAAATATATTGAGGAGAATCAAGTTCTGCACATTNGTCTTCTTCCTCTTTTCCATCATTTTTTTTCTTTTTTTTACTCCTTTCTCCTTTGATTTTTAGAAGCTAGAAGAGAATAAGGAAGATAATTAATCATTTTTANATTTTCAATATACCAATTTTTTCGGGAAAGATCCGTTTCCAGTGAATTTGTTCCATGAACATATATTTTTTCTGTATGAATATTCAAACCGAATGTATTTAGTGGCAAATCCAAATATGAGCGATATTGGAAGGAACTGCTTTCATTCATTTATTATGGAAAATCTGACTAAATCATAAAATATCTTCTCTTGACTAATGGCTACCTTACGATAGTTCACAGAACGAATTCACCAGACGATTAATAGAAAAATAATGTCCAATAGTCCGATATACTTTCTTATCCGAAAAATTATTCATGTGAATCGCATTGATTTATGCAGGGAATGTTAGCCAATAACATGGATTTCTTGGAATCTCGATTGTTAATCGTAAAGAGGGAGTTATTGGAAATAATCTATATTGGTGATAGTGAGAGACAAAAGTAAGCCCATGTTATTTCAGAAAGAATTTGAATGATTTCGAGAATCCGTGCATTTTAAGTCATATAATTCTCATGCTCCGCGAATTGTTAAACAACAATCTTCTTATATAGGGAAAGGGATCCTAGTATATTGAAGGGATTTCTTCGTTTCTGATTAGATTACCTTTCGCAAATGAGATTGATTTACAGGGAAGCAATGCAAAACGAAAAGCATTCAAATTTTTGTCCGTTCGAATCCAAGAGCGATTGAAACTCGATTCATCCTAAAACGAAGTGGATAAAACAAACTTTTTTTCAGGGAGCATATGGTTGCGCCAGATTTGTTCAGCTGTCGTTCTGTAACTCAAAAAGTGCTTCTTGCTAAGAATTAGGATGATAGGTTATGGCACTTTGTCATACCATAATAGTAAATTCCCAAAGAAACCAAATGAATTTCTTCTGTGCGATATTCAGAGGTAAAGCAATAATGAGGAGGAAAACCTTTGCTCAGGAAGGTCAAGAGGAAATTCGTAAGAGTATTGTAACAAACTTGTCAATGAATTATAACATTATGTAACAGAGTTTTCAAATTCTACCACTTAATTCCAGTCGATATAGGAGTTATCTCAGTAACCAACATCGTAACTAGCACCCTACGTTACAATATTCACATTCTGCTGCCATCTGCTGTGAATCTGTTCACCCAAAGCACAGTTGGTAAAATCGAATTAGGATAGATCAACGTTCGTCCTCCCAATTTTTCGCGTAAACGAACAGTTGTTATTTCCTCTCTTCACTCATCGAGAAAATCGATTCAATAAGCTGTCAGCCATAATTAAAAGTCACATATTGACGTCGTTAATAATCAATGAAGGATGGTAGAGATATCAGTACATTCAAAATAAGTGTACACGTGGTCTCTTCCGGAATCACAATTGGTGAATAATTTGAGTGGCCTCGAAGTTATTTGTTATATTATCAGTTCATAGGGAACTTTTTTTTATCAAATCAATACGACGAACTTTGAGTTGATCGTTAACATCATAAACGGAACTACTGTTTATGTGTAAATCGGATACCTCGATCTATTCAAAACGTGTCCATCCCCATAGATTGTATACTTATATATTCCACTATATTTGAATTCTCTCAAATCGTCAAGTACTCAATTCATAAATTTTCAATTAACATATACGCATGTACAAGAACTCGCTCACCCTCACATTCATTGGAAAATAGGCCTCAGTGTAGTTAATTATCGGAAATATCTAGTCTTCACGCGAAAATAAATTTTGAATCATAACCCTTTCGCTCAATTTATGAATAAAAGCAATAAATTATTGAAGATTTTTGAGTATTGGTCTCATCCTCCTGCGACAATTCATTGTATGAAGAGAAATATCAATAACTCAACTCAATTATGGAGTATCGAACGAATACCATTTTATTATATTCCCTCATGTGTATAGATCGCTCCAACAGATAATTTTTTGCACATAATATATAACCATATGTTGTTAAGAACAACATTGTTCCCAGAAAAATGGCAATATGTGGAAAGATTCAATTAGTCCCTTCTCAAATCTCCGAACTAGTATTCGATAATGATATAATATATGATTGAACATTATCGCGGCATCTTCGCCCATCGGTAACTTATCGACATGGCATTTTCAATTTGCGGTGTATACAGGCGATGGCCTCCTAGAATTCGGAAGGGGAATCGTTAAGCCGAATCTATCCCGACTCGATTGTCCCCAACCCTAAAAACTTGACGTGATCCTATTATATTTCGTATTGATTATTGAATATTTACGGGTTCAATGCTGCCGTCGATAACAAAAAAAAGGATCTGCCAATACAAATGGCACATTCTTTTGTTTATCATAACATTGTCATTTCGGAGCAGCATCGATGTCGCAAAAACTAAATATTGTCTAATCATTTCGAATGCTTAAAAATGTATCTCTCCATCTTAAATTGAGTTATTATTATTATTATTTAAATATTATTATAGCAATAAATATTTAAATAATATGAAATTGCTTGAAAATTGAATCGAATGGGTTACACACTGGTGTAATGAATAACGTTGAATGGTATGGAAGAGATATCAAATCATTCGGTAGAGACTATTGATAGGGGACGGAAAGGAAGAGTAAAATTACAAAATAGGAAACATGTAGGAAAGGAGAAAATCCCTTGGTCAGGCCAACGTGGTAGGAGTATGGGAAGAAAATTCACAGTATTAGGGAGTATTCACAGTATTCACAGTTATACCTTATCGCTTTACTTCAATCCTTCATTCGCGTGTATTCTGTCCCAGACTTTTTACTATTTGGTATTGGTTTTATATGGAAAAGTTTTTTTTTTAGCAATAATATCAGATAAAGTTAATTTTTCCCGATGTTAGCAGATATTTTCTGAAGGAAAATGTTGAAAGATTCTTATACCCTGGGAATCCAGGAGCCACGTTACAGCCACGGTATTTGCGTGGCTGTTGCGTGGCTATTAGGATTGTCATTTTCTGGGGCTAAAAAGGGGGGAAATGATACCTGAAAACACAATAAAAGTGGATAGACGAATTATTAGTTTATATTTGCACTGTTTATAACATTGTTTTCTATCAATTGATTAAAATTAATGTGAGTGTATATAATGATAATACAAGTCCCGTAGGGGGAATGCCGGGAGATGGCGGCAGTGTCGACATCCCAACGGGGTCGGTCAAGTCGATAGCAGTCGCAGCCAGAATAAGTGAGACCCCAACAGAGGTGGGGCGCCACGGTCGATTCTGACGGCTGGGCGAGCTGCCTGTGCCGGTAACTCGGCAGTAGGGCCAGAAGAAGAATATCCATGGATTTTTGGAGTGGGGGACAAGCATATGAGTGGGAATTACGTAGAGTGGGGGTACCCTGGGCAGGGAAAACTTCTGCTAGAAGC
>NW_021681251.1:38305-41956 GCF_001412515.2 Diachasma alloeum | reverse complement strand
GTTTCTCGGCGCAGTGACTCCCGAAAACTCGCCCGCTAATTAAAAAATCGTCTCTCCCCGCCTAATTAACATTAAGGAATGAAACCAATGCTGTTCAATGGAGAATTAAATTCCCCATCCATCAACCCCCGTTTCATTCCTTAATCTCTGTAATCAAAAAAATAAAAACTGCGACGAAAATCGCTCAATCGAAAAATAGTGGTAATAACATAAGTTAATGGTAAATGCGTTCAGAAACCTTTTTTTTTATAATAATAATAAAGGAAAGGATTAAGTTGTGATTACCAATGGTAACAGAATATATCGATCGATAACGCTTTTAGCTACAACTGTGATGATTATCGATTGAAGATTTTTTTACCGACAATGATAATCATTCCAGCAACTAGTGGGATTCATGATGGATTAAATGAGAAATACATAGATTTTGTTAAATTCCTTTCCTTATATTGTGACAAAAGTCAATTTTTACAAGCATGAATTGAATTGATACATAATAAAAACAGTATTTGTGTTTAAAAAATGAATAAAGGTCTTTTCCACTGGTTTTTCCAACCAACACTCTCCTGATACTCGTCTTCTTCCTCTTTTCCATCATTTTTTTTCTTTTTTTTACTCCTTTCTCCTTTGATTTTTAGAAGCTAGAAGAGAATAAGGAAGATAATTAATCATTTTTATTAAAAAAGTTATTATTTTTCGAAATTGATGTTTTTTCTTTTGAAATATCTAATTTTTGTGGTTTATTACCCATCATCAATCCGCATGGATAGTGATCCACTCCCTCATTCTCCTGTGCTCCGACCTCTCCTCTCCAGCGCGTAAGTTGCGGCTCAAAATCATCTCTCTTTTTTCTAGAATAAAAAAAACGATACATATGAATTTCCATTGAATAAAATCATCTTTTCTTTTCACTGATCCATTCCATTAAAACAGATATATAGAAATATTACCTGTGAAGTACACCACATCTTCCCGTGAGTTGTCACCCATCTCCCACTCCTCCNGGATAAAACAAACTTTTTTTCAGGGAGCATATGGTTGCGCCAGATTTGTTCAGCTGTCGTTCTGTAACTCAAAAAGTGCTTCTTGCTAAGAATTAGGATGATAGGTTATGGCACTTTGTCATACCATAATAGTAAATTCCCAAAGAAACCAAATGAATTTCTTCTGTGCGATATTCAGAGGTAAAGCAATAATGAGGAGGAAAACCTTTGCTCAGGAAGGTCAAGAGGAAATTCGTAAGAGTATTGTAACAAACTTGTCAATGAATTATAACATTATGTAACAGAGTTTTCAAATTCTACCACTTAATTCCAGTCGATATAGGAGTTATCTCAGTAACCAACATCGTAACTAGCACCCTACGTTACAATATTCACATTCTGCTGCCATCTGCTGTGAATCTGTTCACCCAAAGCACAGTTGGTAAAATCGAATTAGGATAGATCAACGTTCGTCCTCCCAATTTTTCGCGTAAACGAACAGTTGTTATTTCCTCTCTTCACTCATCGAGAAAATCGATTCAATAAGCTGTCAGCCATAATTAAAAGTCACATATTGACGTCGTTAATAATCAATGAAGGATGGTAGAGATATCAGTACATTCAAAATAAGTGTACACGTGGTCTCTTCCGGAATCACAATTGGTGAATAATTTGAGTGGCCTCGAAGTTATTTGTTATATTATCAGTTCATAGGGAACTTTTTTTTATCAAATCAATACGACGAACTTTGAGTTGATCGTTAACATCATAAACGGAACTACTGTTTATGTGTAAATCGGATACCTCGATCTATTCAAAACGTGTCCATCCCCATAGATTGTATACTTATATATTCCACTATATTTGAATTCTCTCAAATCGTCAAGTACTCAATTCATAAATTTTCAATTAACATATACGCATGTACAAGAACTCGCTCACCCTCACATTCATTGGAAAATAGGCCTCAGTGTAGTTAATTATCGGAAATATCTAGTCTTCACGCGAAAATAAATTTTGAATCATAACCCTTTCGCTCAATTTATGAATAAAAGCAATAAATTATTGAAGATTTTTGAGTATTGGTCTCATCCTCCTGCGACAATTCATTGTATGAAGAGAAATATCAATAACTCAACTCAATTATGGAGTATCGAACGAATACCATTTTATTATATTCCCTCATGTGTATAGATCGCTCCAACAGATAATTTTTTGCACATAATATATAACCATATGTTGTTAAGAACAACATTGTTCCCAGAAAAATGGCAATATGTGGAAAGATTCAATTAGTCCCTTCTCAAATCTCCGAACTAGTATTCGATAATGATATAATATATGATTGAACATTATCGCGGCATCTTCGCCCATCGGTAACTTATCGACATGGCATTTTCAATTTGCGGTGTATACAGGCGATGGCCTCCTAGAATTCGGAAGGGGAATCGTTAAGCCGAATCTATCCCGACTCGATTGTCCCCAACCCTAAAAACTTGACGTGATCCTATTATATTTCGTATTGATTATTGAATATTTACGGGTTCAATGCTGCCGTCGATAACAAAAAAAAGGATCTGCCAATACAAATGGCACATTCTTTTGTTTATCATAACATTGTCATTTCGGAGCAGCATCGATGTCGCAAAAACTAAATATTGTCTAATCATTTCGAATGCTTAAAAATGTATCTCTCCATCTTAAATTGAGTTATTATTATTATTATTTAAATATTATTATAGCAATAAATATTTAAATAATATGAAATTGCTTGAAAATTGAATCGAATGGGTTACACACTGGTGTAATGAATAACGTTGAATGGTATGGAAGAGATATCAAATCATTCGGTAGAGACTATTGATAGGGGACGGAAAGGAAGAGTAAAATTACAAAATAGGAAACATGTAGGAAAGGAGAAAATCCCTTGGTCAGGCCAACGTGGTAGGAGTATGGGAAGAAAATTCACAGTATTAGGGAGTATTCACAGTATTCACAGTTATACCTTATCGCTTTACTTCAATCCTTCATTCGCGTGTATTCTGTCCCAGACTTTTTACTATTTGGTATTGGTTTTATATGGAAAAGTTTTTTTTTTAGCAATAATATCAGATAAAGTTAATTTTTCCCGATGTTAGCAGATATTTTCTGAAGGAAAATGTTGAAAGATTCTTATACCCTGGGAATCCAGGAGCCACGTTACAGCCACGGTATTTGCGTGGCTGTTGCGTGGCTATTAGGATTGTCATTTTCTGGGGCTAAAAAGGGGGGAAATGATACCTGAAAACACAATAAAAGTGGATAGACGAATTATTAGTTTATATTTGCACTGTTTATAACATTGTTTTCTATCAATTGATTAAAATTAATGTGAGTGTATATAATGATAATACAAGTCCCGTAGGGGGAATGCCGGGAGATGGCGGCAGTGTCGACATCCCAACGGGGTCGGTCAAGTCGATAGCAGTCGCAGCCAGAATAAGTGAGACCCCAACAGAGGTGGGGCGCCACGGTCGATTCTGACGGCTGGGCGAGCTGCCTGTGCCGGTAACTCGGCAGTAGGGCCAGAAGAAGAATATCCATGGATTTTTGGAGTGGGGGACAAGCATATGAGTGGGAATTACGTAGAGTGGGGGTACCCTGGGCAGGGAAAACTTCTGCTAGAAGC
>NW_021681251.1:33443-37346 GCF_001412515.2 Diachasma alloeum | reverse complement strand
AATGGTTTCTCGGCGCAGTGACTCCCGAAAACTCGCCCGCTAATTAAAAAATCGTCTCTCCCCGCCTAATTAACATTAAGGAATGAAACCAATGCTGTTCAATGGAGAATTAAATTCCCCATCCATCAACCCCCGTTTCATTCCTTAATCTCTGTAATCAAAAAAATAAAAACTGCGACGAAAATCGCTCAATCGAAAAATAGTGGTAATAACATAAGTTAATGGTAAATGCGTTCAGAAACCTTTTTTTTTATAATAATAATAAAGGAAAGGATTAAGTTGTGATTACCAATGGTAACAGAATATATCGATCGATAACGCTTTTAGCTACAACTGTGATGATTATCGATTGAAGATTTTTTTACCGACAATGATAATCATTCCAGCAACTAGTGGGATTCATGATGGATTAAATGAGAAATACATAGATTTTGTTAAATTCCTTTCCTTATATTGTGACAAAAGTCAATTTTTACAAGCATGAATTGAATTGATACATAATAAAAACAGTATTTGTGTTTAAAAAATGAATAAAGGTCTTTTCCACTGGTTTTTCCAACCAACACTCTCCTGATACTCGTCTTCTTCCTCTTTTCCATCATTTTTTTTCTTTTTTTTACTCCTTTCTCCTTTGATTTTTAGAAGCTAGAAGAGAATAAGGAAGATAATTAATCATTTTTATTAAAAAAGTTATTATTTTTCGAAATTGATGTTTTTTCTTTTGAAATATCTAATTTTTGTGGTTTATTACCCATCATCAATCCGCATGGATAGTGATCCACTCCCTCATTCTCCTGTGCTCCGACCTCTCCTCTCCAGCGCGTAAGTTGCGGCTCAAAATCATCTCTCTTTTTTCTAGAATAAAAAAAACGATACATATGAATTTCCATTGAATAAAATCATCTTTTCTTTTCACTGATCCATTCCATTAAAACAGATATATAGAAATATTACCTGTGAAGTACACCACATCTTCCCGTGAGTTGTCACCCATCTCCCACTCCTCCTCCTCCTCCTGCTCCCCTACCACCTGCTCATCGATTTCCATGCCTCCAGCAGATACCGTTGAGAGATCCTGGGGGTCATGAATCTCCTCCCCTCCCTGCTCCNTCACCCAAAGCACAGTTGGTAAAATCGAATTAGGATAGATCAACGTTCGTCCTCCCAATTTTTCGCGTAAACGAACAGTTGTTATTTCCTCTCTTCACTCATCGAGAAAATCGATTCAATAAGCTGTCAGCCATAATTAAAAGTCACATATTGACGTCGTTAATAATCAATGAAGGATGGTAGAGATATCAGTACATTCAAAATAAGTGTACACGTGGTCTCTTCCGGAATCACAATTGGTGAATAATTTGAGTGGCCTCGAAGTTATTTGTTATATTATCAGTTCATAGGGAACTTTTNTGGGGGTCATGAATCTCCTCCCCTCCCTGCTCCGCAACTTCCATCACATCGTGATCCAACCCCCCATCCATATCCATATCCATTGATGCATTCGACAGATTATGAATCACATCCTCACCCGCCAGCTTGATTTCTTCCTCCTCCAATTTCATCGTTCCTTCCGGTTGAACCTTTCTCCCTCCCAATACCGAATTCTCACCCTTAGAAAAATCACCACCAACAATGCTTCCCTCACATTCAACCCGTTCCTACAGTCCCACATCCTCCCTCACCTCCAGCTTTACTTCTTCTTCCTCAAATTCCACTGTTCCCTCCGGTTTAACTTCTCTCACCCCCAATACCAAATTCTCAGTCTTGGAAAAACCATCAACAATGTTTTCCTNAATTAAAAGTCACATATTGACGTCGTTAATAATCAATGAAGGATGGTAGAGATATCAGTACATTCAAAATAAGTGTACACGTGGTCTCTTCCGGAATCACAATTGGTGAATAATTTGAGTGGCCTCGAAGTTATTTGTTATATTATCAGTTCATAGGGAACTTTTTTTTATCAAATCAATACGACGAACTTTGAGTTGATCGTTAACATCATAAACGGAACTACTGTTTATGTGTAAATCGGATACCTCGATCTATTCAAAACGTGTCCATCCCCATAGATTGTATACTTATATATTCCACTATATTTGAATTCTCTCAAATCGTCAAGTACTCAATTCATAAATTTTCAATTAACATATACGCATGTACAAGAACTCGCTCACCCTCACATTCATTGGAAAATAGGCCTCAGTGTAGTTAATTATCGGAAATATCTAGTCTTCACGCGAAAATAAATTTTGAATCATAACCCTTTCGCTCAATTTATGAATAAAAGCAATAAATTATTGAAGATTTTTGAGTATTGGTCTCATCCTCCTGCGACAATTCATTGTATGAAGAGAAATATCAATAACTCAACTCAATTATGGAGTATCGAACGAATACCATTTTATTATATTCCCTCATGTGTATAGATCGCTCCAACAGATAATTTTTTGCACATAATATATAACCATATGTTGTTAAGAACAACATTGTTCCCAGAAAAATGGCAATATGTGGAAAGATTCAATTAGTCCCTTCTCAAATCTCCGAACTAGTATTCGATAATGATATAATATATGATTGAACATTATCGCGGCATCTTCGCCCATCGGTAACTTATCGACATGGCATTTTCAATTTGCGGTGTATACAGGCGATGGCCTCCTAGAATTCGGAAGGGGAATCGTTAAGCCGAATCTATCCCGACTCGATTGTCCCCAACCCTAAAAACTTGACGTGATCCTATTATATTTCGTATTGATTATTGAATATTTACGGGTTCAATGCTGCCGTCGATAACAAAAAAAAGGATCTGCCAATACAAATGGCACATTCTTTTGTTTATCATAACATTGTCATTTCGGAGCAGCATCGATGTCGCAAAAACTAAATATTGTCTAATCATTTCGAATGCTTAAAAATGTATCTCTCCATCTTAAATTGAGTTATTATTATTATTATTTAAATATTATTATAGCAATAAATATTTAAATAATATGAAATTGCTTGAAAATTGAATCGAATGGGTTACACACTGGTGTAATGAATAACGTTGAATGGTATGGAAGAGATATCAAATCATTCGGTAGAGACTATTGATAGGGGACGGAAAGGAAGAGTAAAATTACAAAATAGGAAACATGTAGGAAAGGAGAAAATCCCTTGGTCAGGCCAACGTGGTAGGAGTATGGGAAGAAAATTCACAGTATTAGGGAGTATTCACAGTATTCACAGTTATACCTTATCGCTTTACTTCAATCCTTCATTCGCGTGTATTCTGTCCCAGACTTTTTACTATTTGGTATTGGTTTTATATGGAAAAGTTTTTTTTTTAGCAATAATATCAGATAAAGTTAATTTTTCCCGATGTTAGCAGATATTTTCTGAAGGAAAATGTTGAAAGATTCTTATACCCTGGGAATCCAGGAGCCACGTTACAGCCACGGTATTTGCGTGGCTGTTGCGTGGCTATTAGGATTGTCATTTTCTGGGGCTAAAAAGGGGGGAAATGATACCTGAAAACACAATAAAAGTGGATAGACGAATTATTAGTTTATATTTGCACTGTTTATAACATTGTTTTCTATCAATTGATTAAAATTAATGTGAGTGTATATAATGATAATACAAGTCCCGTAGGGGGAATGCCGGGAGATGGCGGCAGTGTCGACATCCCAACGGGGTCGGTCAAGTCGATAGCAGTCGCAGCCAGAATAAGTGAGACCCCAACAGAGGTGGGGCGCCACGGTCGATTCTGACGGCTGGGCGAGCTGCCTGTGCCGGTAACTCGGCAGTAGGGCCAGAAGAAGAATATCCATGGATTTTTGGAGTGGGGGACAAGCATATGAGTGGGAATTACGTAGAGTGGGGGTACCCTGGGCAGGGAAAACTTCTGCTAGAAGC
>NW_021681251.1:28769-32639 GCF_001412515.2 Diachasma alloeum | reverse complement strand
AATGGTTTCTCGGCGCAGTGACTCCCGAAAACTCGCCCGCTAATTAAAAAATCGTCTCTCCCCGCCTAATTAACATTAAGGAATGAAACCAATGCTGTTCAATGGAGAATTAAATTCCCCATCCATCAACCCCCGTTTCATTCCTTAATCTCTGTAATCAAAAAAATAAAAACTGCGACGAAAATCGCTCAATCGAAAAATAGTGGTAATAACATAAGTTAATGGTAAATGCGTTCAGAAACCTTTTTTTTTATAATAATAATAAAGGAAAGGATTAAGTTGTGATTACCAATGGTAACAGAATATATCGATCGATAACGCTTTTAGCTACAACTGTGATGATTATCGATTGAAGATTTTTTTACCGACAATGATAATCATTCCAGCAACTAGTGGGATTCATGATGGATTAAATGAGAAATACATAGATTTTGTTAAATTCCTTTCCTTATATTGTGACAAAAGTCAATTTTTACAAGCATGAATTGAATTGATACATAATAAAAACAGTATTTGTGTTTAAAAAATGAATAAAGGTCTTTTCCACTGGTTTTTCCAACCAACACTCTCCTGATACTCGTCTTCTTCCTCTTTTCCATCATTTTTTTTCTTTTTTTTACTCCTTTCTCCTTTGATTTTTAGAAGCTAGAAGAGAATAAGGAAGATAATTAATCATTTTTATTAAAAAAGTTATTATTTTTCGAAATTGATGTTTTTTCTTTTGAAATATCTAATTTTTGTGGTTTATTACCCATCATCAATCCGCATGGATAGTGATCCACTCCCTCATTCTCCTGTGCTCCGACCTCTCCTCTCCAGCGCGTAAGTTGCGGCTCAAAATCATCTCTCTTTTTTCTAGAATAAAAAAAACGATACATATGAATTTCCATTGAATAAAATCATCTTTTCTTTTCACTGATCCATTCCATTAAAACAGATATATAGAAATATTACCTGTGAAGTACACCACATCTTCCCGTGAGTTGTCACCCATCTCCCACTCCTCCTCCTCCTCCTGCTCCCCTACCACCTGCTCATCGATTTCCATGCCTCCAGCAGATACCGTTGAGAGATCCTGGGGGTCATGAATCTCCTCCCCTCCCTGCTCCGCAACTTCCATCACATCGTGATCCAACCCCCCATCCATATCCATATCCATTGATGCATTCGACAGATTATGAATCACATCCTCACCCGCCAGCTTGATTTCTTCCTCCTCCAATTTCATCGTTCCTTCCGGTTGAACCTTTCTCCCTCCCAATACCGAATTCTCACCCTTAGAAAAATCACCACCAACAATGCTTCCCTCACATTCAACCCGTTCCTACAGTCCCACATCCTCCCTCACCTCCAGCTTTACTTCTTCTTCCTCAAATTCCACTGTTCCCTCCGGTTTAACTTCTCTCACCCCCAATACCAAATTCTCAGTCTTGGAAAAACCATCAACAAAGTTTTCCTCACATTCAACCCTTCCCTGCAGTTCCACATCCTCCCTCTCTTGTTTCACCTCCTTTCCCTCCTGTTTCACGTTTTCATCGCTTTCCTTAGACACCATCTCATCTTGCTGGTTGATCTTCTCTTCTCTTCCCNTATCAAATCAATACGACGAACTTTGAGTTGATCGTTAACATCATAAACGGAACTACTGTTTATGTGTAAATCGGATACCTCGATCTATTCAAAACGTGTCCATCCCCATAGATTGTATACTTATATATTCCACTATATTTGAATTCTCTCAAATCGTCAAGTACTCAATTCATAAATTTTCAATTAACATATANACGTTTTCATCGCTTTCCTTAGACACCATCTCATCTTGCTGGTTGATCTTCTCTTCTCTTCCCTCAGCCTGCCTATCACCTTGCTCATTCTTCCCCTCATCATCATCATCAAGATCATCAGGTTTATTTCTATCATCATCAGATTCACCCCCCTCATCATCAGATTCACTCACCCTTCTTTCCGCAATCTTGAAGCAATATTCAAATTCACCTATCTTTATCATTCTGGTGCGAATTCCGCAAACCGTGAAGTATACTTCATTGGTGAATTCATTTCAATGCTCCAGAATCATTTCCTTCACCGTAACACAAATGTCCCGGCTCCTNTTAACATATACGCATGTACAAGAACTCGCTCACCCTCACATTCATTGGAAAATAGGCCTCAGTGTAGTTAATTATCGGAAATATCTAGTCTTCACGCGAAAATAAATTTTGAATCATAACCCTTTCGCTCAATTTATGAATAAAAGCAATAAATTATTGAAGATTTTTGAGTATTGGTCTCATCCTCCTGCGACAATTCATTGTATGAAGAGAAATATCAATAACTCAACTCAATTATGGAGTATCGAACGAATACCATTTTATTATATTCCCTCATGTGTATAGATCGCTCCAACAGATAATTTTTTGCACATAATATATAACCATATGTTGTTAAGAACAACATTGTTCCCAGAAAAATGGCAATATGTGGAAAGATTCAATTAGTCCCTTCTCAAATCTCCGAACTAGTATTCGATAATGATATAATATATGATTGAACATTATCGCGGCATCTTCGCCCATCGGTAACTTATCGACATGGCATTTTCAATTTGCGGTGTATACAGGCGATGGCCTCCTAGAATTCGGAAGGGGAATCGTTAAGCCGAATCTATCCCGACTCGATTGTCCCCAACCCTAAAAACTTGACGTGATCCTATTATATTTCGTATTGATTATTGAATATTTACGGGTTCAATGCTGCCGTCGATAACAAAAAAAAGGATCTGCCAATACAAATGGCACATTCTTTTGTTTATCATAACATTGTCATTTCGGAGCAGCATCGATGTCGCAAAAACTAAATATTGTCTAATCATTTCGAATGCTTAAAAATGTATCTCTCCATCTTAAATTGAGTTATTATTATTATTATTTAAATATTATTATAGCAATAAATATTTAAATAATATGAAATTGCTTGAAAATTGAATCGAATGGGTTACACACTGGTGTAATGAATAACGTTGAATGGTATGGAAGAGATATCAAATCATTCGGTAGAGACTATTGATAGGGGACGGAAAGGAAGAGTAAAATTACAAAATAGGAAACATGTAGGAAAGGAGAAAATCCCTTGGTCAGGCCAACGTGGTAGGAGTATGGGAAGAAAATTCACAGTATTAGGGAGTATTCACAGTATTCACAGTTATACCTTATCGCTTTACTTCAATCCTTCATTCGCGTGTATTCTGTCCCAGACTTTTTACTATTTGGTATTGGTTTTATATGGAAAAGT
This sequence comes from Diachasma alloeum, assembly GCF_001412515.2. Lineage (NCBI taxonomy): Eukaryota > Metazoa > Arthropoda > Insecta > Hymenoptera > Braconidae > Diachasma > Diachasma alloeum. The sequence goes on along the minus strand of NW_021681251.1, from coordinate 29,348 downwards.
TTTTTTTTTAGCAATAATATCAGATAAAGTTAATTTTTCCCGATGTTAGCAGATATTTTCTGAAGGAAAATGTTGAAAGATTCTTATACCCTGGGAATCCAGGAGCCACGTTACAGCCACGGTATTTGCGTGGCTGTTGCGTGGCTATTAGGATTGTCATTTTCTGGGGCTAAAAAGGGGGGAAATGATACCTGAAAACACAATAAAAGTGGATAGACGAATTATTAGTTTATATTTGCACTGTTTATAACATTGTTTTCTATCAATTGATTAAAATTAATGTGAGTGTATATAATGATAATACAAGTCCCGTAGGGGGAATGCCGGGAGATGGCGGCAGTGTCGACATCCCAACGGGGTCGGTCAAGTCGATAGCAGTCGCAGCCAGAATAAGTGAGACCCCAACAGAGGTGGGGCGCCACGGTCGATTCTGACGGCTGGGCGAGCTGCCTGTGCCGGTAACTCGGCAGTAGGGCCAGAAGAAGAATATCCATGGATTTTTGGAGTGGGGGACAAGCATATGAGTGGGAATTACGTAGAGTGGGGGTACCCTGGGCAGGGAAAACTTCTGCTAGAAGC
>NW_021681251.1:23518-25795 GCF_001412515.2 Diachasma alloeum | reverse complement strand
TAACACAAATGTCCCGGCTCCTAGGATGCATCACCCAACGCTTAGGACATCTCACTTTCAAATTTTTGATAAATCTCACTTTATTTCCCTCACTATCATAAAAGTTCTTGAGAATCATGAGGCCATAATCCTCACCACTTCTCATTCTCATACTCACTTTTATTTTTTATATTTTCACCACTCGATGGAACGACTAACTAGCTGACTCGAAATTGCTGGGCGCACTGAATTGCGAATGTGGGGATTGCCTCCTTTATATTAGTTATCAACGTTTATATTTTAGTATATGAGAGAGACATGAATATGGGATCATATGGCTTTCTTTATTCATCTCATGGGTGAGATCATTAGCGAATATTCTGGATGGTTCTCGAATTGGAGTGAGTAAAGAAAAATCTTTCGCAGCATCAAATATCTTGATAAGTCGAATTGTGAGAAACCGTTAACGATAAATGAGAGACATGCGATTATAAATACCTCCTCTTTGTTTTTTCCGGTGAGAATCACATAATGTGAGTAACGAATATTCTATTGGAGGAATTAATTTTTATTGATTTACGGAATCTCCCATATTGAGATGTGAGAATANATCTTCGCCCATCGGTAACTTATCGACATGGCATTTTCAATTTGCGGTGTATACAGGCGATGGCCTCCTAGAATTCGGAAGGGGAATCGTTAAGCCGAATCTATCCCGACTCGATTGTCCCCAACCCTAAAAACTTGACGNTTATTAGAAATAGACAAAAAGTAATCGTAATGAAAAATGTTCCTCTCATCAAACTGAACATTTTTTTATTTATGTATTTTTCTCTATGTCAATTATTTAGAGCGTTATTCCTAGTTGAACTAAGCCTGGAAGTAGCGATATATGGGATGGGGTGGATTGTAACGGTGTGCTATACGCGTTTCCGGTTCGAACCGGAAGCCGAACTTCGCTTGGGTAGATCTTGAAAAAAATAATCGAAATATGATAAAACACATGAGAACAAATCTGTTCTTCCTNCGATTGTCCCCAACCCTAAAAACTTGACGTGATCCTATTATATTTCGTATTGATTATTGAATATTTACGGGTTCAATGCTGCCGTCGATAACAAAAAAAAGGATCTGCCAATACAAATGGCACATTCTTTTGTTTATCATAACATTGTCATTTCGGAGCAGCATCGATGTCGCAAAAACTAAATATTGTCTAATCATTTCGAATGCTTAAAAATGTATCTCTCCATCTTAAATTGAGTTATTATTATTATTATTTAAATATTATTATAGCAATAAATATTTAAATAATATGAAATTGCTTGAAAATTGAATCGAATGGGTTACACACTGGTGTAATGAATAACGTTGAATGGTATGGAAGAGATATCAAATCATTCGGTAGAGACTATTGATAGGGGACGGAAAGGAAGAGTAAAATTACAAAATAGGAAACATGTAGGAAAGGAGAAAATCCCTTGGTCAGGCCAACGTGGTAGGAGTATGGGAAGAAAATTCACAGTATTAGGGAGTATTCACAGTATTCACAGTTATACCTTATCGCTTTACTTCAATCCTTCATTCGCGTGTATTCTGTCCCAGACTTTTTACTATTTGGTATTGGTTTTATATGGAAAAGTTTTTTTTTTAGCAATAATATCAGATAAAGTTAATTTTTCCCGATGTTAGCAGATATTTTCTGAAGGAAAATGTTGAAAGATTCTTATACCCTGGGAATCCAGGAGCCACGTTACAGCCACGGTATTTGCGTGGCTGTTGCGTGGCTATTAGGATTGTCATTTTCTGGGGCTAAAAAGGGGGGAAATGATACCTGAAAACACAATAAAAGTGGATAGACGAATTATTAGTTTATATTTGCACTGTTTATAACATTGTTTTCTATCAATTGATTAAAATTAATGTGAGTGTATATAATGATAATACAAGTCCCGTAGGGGGAATGCCGGGAGATGGCGGCAGTGTCGACATCCCAACGGGGTCGGTCAAGTCGATAGCAGTCGCAGCCAGAATAAGTGAGACCCCAACAGAGGTGGGGCGCCACGGTCGATTCTGACGGCTGGGCGAGCTGCCTGTGCCGGTAACTCGGCAGTAGGGCCAGAAGAAGAATATCCATGGATTTTTGGAGTGGGGGACAAGCATATGAGTGGGAATTACGTAGAGTGGGGGTACCCTGGGCAGGGAAAACTTCTGCTAGAAGCCCTATAGCAGTCCCGCTGTCACAGGGGTAGGTTCGAAGGGGGGTTTATGTCCTCCTTGTCCTCAATGTTTACTTTA
>NW_021681251.1:7295-20343 GCF_001412515.2 Diachasma alloeum | reverse complement strand
TTCCGGTGAGAATCACATAATGTGAGTAACGAATATTCTATTGGAGGAATTAATTTTTATTGATTTACGGAATCTCCCATATTGAGATGTGAGAATAAACAATCAGATTATTCTAAGAGTTTTCCTCAAGAATTATTAGAAATAGACAAAAAGTAATCGTAATGAAAAATGTTCCTCTCATCAAACTGAACATTTTTTTATTTATGTATTTTTCTCTATGTCAATTATTTAGAGCGTTATTCCTAGTTGAACTAAGCCTGGAAGTAGCGATATATGGGATGGGGTGGATTGTAACGGTGTGCTATACGCGTTTCCGGTTCGAACCGGAAGCCGAACTTCGCTTGGGTAGATCTTGAAAAAAATAATCGAAATATGATAAAACACATGAGAACAAATCTGTTCTTCCTCTAAGATTGAACATTTTTGTTCTTCTGTATTTTCCCCTCTATTTAAATTAGTGGAAGCTATAATTGACCTAAAGAATTGAGGTGCATCGCTATGCATGGTTTGGTTTTAAAGGGTGGGGCGGCGGAGGAGGAGTTTACAGTATGCATCGCGTTTTTACACATCAAATTTTTGAGGTCTTATATTTTGAGAAATAATATAGATATGAAAAAAGTCTTAAGGGAACATAAGTTCACTACAATGGAAGAATTTTTTTTCATCTTAATCATTTTTTTTCCTATCTTGGAATTTTGTGGGAGATAACAAGCATACAAAAACTGGATGAGTCATAACTCTCATGTGCCTATGATCATTAACAATATTTATGAATTGATAAAGCTAGAAAATATGAGAAACAAAAATTCCATAAATTTCATCGCAAATCATCATGTTCATAAAAAAATCTTTATGAAAATTGGGATGAGGTGAATTATGCATGTAATCCACTAAAAAGATATACTTTCATCAACAGCGCTCTAGACTAGTGAGTAGCGTGTTGATTTGGGAAACACGGAGCTCCAGGTTCAAACCCTTCTCATGTACGTTTTTTTTGTTTTTTTCTTGTTTGGATCAATTTGTTTAATTTCAAAATTTTCATCTTGATAAATATTCTTTCATCTTTTCTGATAATATAAAACCTTATTCTAAATGGATAGAAAATTTATTGAATGGTGATACCATAATTTCAATTCCTGCCACATTTATTATCTCATGAGCATACAATTATACATTTTAAAAAGTTTGATCATTTTATTGATATTCATTTTTACAAGTGGAACAATTTTTTATGAGTGGTGGTGGGCTATCCACGACATCTCCCACATTCGTTGATACTGGATGGTGTAGAGAACACCGTCGATGCTCCTGAATCTCAATTATTTTTTTCAATCTGTCTGGTAGGGCGTCCCACAAATCATCAATGTGTTGCCACGCAAATTTCAACAGGAAAGTTTTCTTGAAATTTGTGGAATCCATTTGTTTTGATTGCATATCCTTTATCCTCTCATACAAGTTGATAGATGGGTCTAAACTCAAAGTGAAATACTTCTTGCACCAATCGGTTAACTTACGACAATTCTCAAAAGCGCATGTATAATTATCGATGATACTGTGTTCTTCGTAAATCCAACAACCAGGTATGGTGATACCTTTCGCTTTAGAGGAACCAAAATCATTCAAATCAATGATCATTTTATTGGTGAAGGACTGCAACCATTGCTTCTTCTGTAGACCATTCACGAAGATGATTTTTGCATCTGCCAGAACTAACTCGATGGTGTCTTCAAGCTCTTCATAGGGAATGGAACCTAATTCCCATAAAATCCCATGATGGTTGTGAGTCAGCCATCTATTCGTCTTCTGGTACTTCAGCGGTAATTCAGTCCATTCGCGAGGAGGTTGGAAATGAAAACAAGCACACTCATTCTTCTCAACCGCTTGAAGCGCCAATTCTTTCACAATGAATTGGTTATCTGGGTACTGAAAACCTTGCACACCTAAACAGTACATTTTTGCTCTTCTCGATAAACACTTGGAAGTACTGGGGGTTGAGATTAAAGACGAAGAACAAAATCCGGTAATTCGTTCAAGAGATATGGAGCATAGGAGGTTTGTTTGAAGACAAAAAAATTAAAATTTAGTGGCGAAGCGGTAAGGCTGGTCAAGTGGATTTTGACTACTGGTCAGTTTTTGACGAATATCTCGGAACCTAAAAGAAATGAAAAAATTTTTGTTATGAGTTTTTTTATAGAGCGAACTGAAGGTTATAAAAAGGGTCATGAAAAGAATTTCGTTATCTGTCTTAGATTCCAAGATATTCTTTAAAAACTTACTAAAAGTCAAAATCGATTTAACCCGGCTTACCTCTCCGCTACTGAATGTACGCGATTACAAATCGAGATACGCGGTAGCGTATCGGCCAACTCGCGCCTGTTAACCTCACAACAAAACGACGAGAGCTACCGGGTATATATACACGNAATGAAAAAATTTTTGTTATGAGTTTTTTTATAGAGCGAACTGAAGGTTATAAAAAGGGTCATGAAAAGAATTTCGTTATCTGTCTTAGATTCCAAGATATTCTTTAAAAACTTACTAAAAGTCAAAATCGATTTAACCCGGCTTACCTCTCCGCTACTGAATGTACGCGATTACAAATCGAGATACGCGGTAGCGTATCGGCCAACTCGCGCCTGTTAACCTCACAACAAAACGACGAGAGCTACCGGGTATATATACACGACACAACTTCCCCTTCCACTACCTTCAACTAATTTTTCATCAATTAATCAAAAATCCCAGTATTTAGACGAAACTGTCCTTCGTTACCCTATATGAATCACCAATCCGCTTTCTACGGATGCAATTATTAATTTAACTCGTTCAATATTTACGAAGATATGCACATAGCAACGAACTAGCATGCACATTTTTCGCGTTTCCATTATCTTCTGAACGAAAACGGTCAGACTTGAGCCATTAAGTTGGCATGGCAACTCGAATTCTTATTTTTCGCATCCCAGGAATTGCCAACGGTGTCTTACCATGGAGAATGGAGGGAAGGAGGCCAAACCATGAACAGATAATACATAGATTGCGGGTTCCCCATCCCTCCTGTGTATTGAAAAAAGCACGAAACGGACAGAGAGTGTTGCGCTTGTCGCCGGTTTCTTTCTCTGTCGAACGGTGCCGTAGAGAGAGATAGTCGCCATTGCAGAGTGAACGTATCCCCCACTCCGTGACCGTTCTTGCTCCACTCTGAGAAATATTCGACAAAGAGAGAAATCATCGACAAAACGGCGCTCCTTTTCAATTTCTTGCAGCCCCCTATGTCTATGGGCCAAACAGAGGCTGGTGCATGGAGAATAGAAGGCATGAAGAATAGAAACCAGGAGGCCGAACTAACGTTTTCCGAAGCAAGACTGTTTCGGCGAGAGTTGAACAAAAAAACCGATGGAGAGCCGGGATTCGGGAAAGGGTTGAGAAGTTCACCATAAAAATAAATGTCATTGTGCGCCTGGGTAGAGTCACGAGAAACACTTATATTTTTACTCAAAAAATACACCGAAGTCAATAAATATTTATAATAAAATAAACACTGTCAACTAACAATTGTTTTGAGAAACGGTAGAGGTTCTTCACAGTTGAGATGTTCACAATAATTAATAAATTAATCGCGGAGAGAATTGCACGATCCACGCTTGCCACAAGGCGATTAGAGAAGAAGGCGGAAGTGACGAGATGGGTCAAGTGTCGCGGCAGGTGTCCTCGGTCCCAATTAATTGGGGCGTGCCCGATAAAACAGGTACGCGCCCAGGAGGTGCTGCCACGAGTGGACACCGGAGTGACCCAATTCCATGAGGCTAATGCTGCACATCTCCCCCCCCCCGTCAGCAACTCTGTTGGTGACCAGGTTTTGAGAAGACCATGGTAGAACCTGAAACCCTAAGCAGAGAGATTAACTGTGTCAACACAGGCCAGTGACAGTTCAGCTGGTAGAGATTGGCAACGGAACCAGCTTGGAGATCGGCCGGATCAGTGTTGTTGACGCAGTTATAATTGTCACAACTCTGGAGAGCCCGTCCTTCCCAGGGTGTAGAGCTGTGACACGAGCGAGAGGCCACTTCGAAGGCGGGAACTTTTCATCGGAGGGTAGAACCAGAGAACCGATGCGAATCCCGTTGGACAGATGGTGCCACTTAGAGATGGACTGGAGCTGCTGCAGGTATCCTCTTGACCACTGCTTCCAGAAATACTGCAGCCTCTGCTGAATTAGTTGCCATCTTGAGAGCCGTCCAACGTTGACGTCACCAAGGGAAGATTCCGGTAGAGCGATTGGAGCTTCTCTAATCAGAAAATGTCCCGGAGTCAGACACGACACGTCGTCAGGGCCCTTGGAGAGAGCCTGGAGAGGTCTGGAATTGAGAACTGCTTCGATCAGGGTAAGCAGCGTAGAGAGCTCCTCGAACGTCAGAACCGTGTCCCGAACCGTCCGAGAGAGGTGATACTGCACTGACTTGACCACTGCTTCCCATTTTCCTCCAAAATGGGGGGCCCCATCCGAGTGGAAATTCTGTTCAGGTCTCGATCAGAAACTGATCAAGTCCGATCCGAAATTCTGATCAGGCGTGTTACGCCTCGACCTTATGTTTTTACACTAGGGTTTCTCCACCTACCATCATTAGGCATTAATTAAATTTAATTTTTTGAGAGAAAAAATTAGTAACTTCCTAGCCGGGAATCGAACCCGGGACCTCCCAATATCGCGTCGGGTGCTCTAACCATCTGAGCTACCGGGACACTTACGAATTTCACTCTCAAATTGACTCATACCCGAGTGGAAATTCTGTTCAGGTCTCGATCAGAAACTGATCAAGTCCGTTCCGAAATTCTGATCAAGCATGTTACGCCTCCACCTTATGTTGTTCCACTAGGGCAGGTGGGTTGAAAGACCACTGAGTAAAGTCCTTGAGAACTACTGCAGAGAGATGCTGAAACTCCTTTGATCCAGCTGAAAACAATCTCTTCAGCTCCTTGTCAGCACCGATGAAATTCGTGCCACAATCACTGAAGAGGTTTCTGTAGTGACCCCGACGACTCACAAACCTCCGGTACGCAGCGATGAATCCATCAGCAGAGTAGTCGGTGACAGCTTCCAGGTGCAGTGCTAATGTGGCCATACAGACGAAGATCACTAACCAACCCCTTCCGGGTTTTATGGCCACGCCCCTTCCACGTCTTGATGGACACTGGTCCGGCATAATCCATACCAGTGTTAGAGAATGCACGTGCCGGAGAGATACGTGCTAACGGAAGTTGCACCATCAGTTGCTGAGCACGCACGCCACGTTGACGCGCACAATCAACACACTTGAGAATGAAGGACCTTACTGGCGTTCTTCCTCCGATAATCCAGTAAGCCCTTCTGAGATGTGCCAACGTGAGTTGCGTTCCACCATGCAACGTTCGCTGATGGGAATCCCTAATGAGAAGCTCTGCCAACAGGGATTCTTTAGGGATTATCGTCTGATGCTTGCTGTGAGTCCAAGGTCGAGAACTTCAACCGTCCGCCTACTCGGAGCACTCCTCGGTAGTCGATGAAGGCAGTCAGCTTGGTCAACGGATGCGATCTTCCCAGTTGTTGACCACGAGAGATGATATTGCACTCGGACTGTAGATGGAAAGCCTGCGTGGCTTTAACCCAATACAGCCGAGCTGCCTCGATGCCTTCAGGACTGAGTGGATGAAGTAGAGATTTGCTAGGTATTTTCCTCATCCTGGCGACAACACGTAGACAAATTGTTGGGATATGCAGCAACCTATAGAGAGAGGAGTGTTGAGTAATGAACTCCCAGAGAGAAGACCCAGTCGAGAACGCAGTGAATACTGAGCCGGGCTTCTCTTCCAAGTTCGCTGACGGATCGAATCTCGCACTTTCGTTTGGCCACTGAGAAGAGTCGAACTGGAGCCATCTTGGACCTGTCCACCACAACTTATGGGCATTGAGTTGAGCCACTGTAATACCCCGAGATGCACAATCAACAGGATTCTCCTTACCGCTGATATACAGGGTGTCCCACAACTGATCCTTTTCCTCAGAGGGTATTGAAGAGGATCATTTTTTGGGATGAAAGTTCCTCTATCGTTTTTCGATCAGCCAATTTTTTTTTCGAAATAAGTTTGTCTGACTTTATATTTTTCAGTCTGTTACTACTTTTTCCAGAACGCAGTTTATTGCCACATATTCACCCAGCTACGACCACACTTCCCCTTCTAGCCCTCTCGCGCCTCACATATTTTTCAGAACACGAAAAAGAAATTAGGGACTAGATTATTTTCTTCATTCTTTATCTTTTTTTAAATGAAGTTCTTTAATGGGAGCGTTCAAATATTACGTCACACAGTTGGGTGGGGAGGGAGGTCAGTATTTTGTGACGTTTGGGAGGAAGGGGGCGGGGTGCTCGTCTGGGTTGTGATGTCATACCAACATCTTCCCTTCAATTTTTTCATTAGAAAATCACAAATGCGATTTTTGTCTTATTCCTCTAAAAAAAAGAAAAAAACTCTGAAGTATCGCCAGATATCGATATTTTTATGCGTAATACCTAATATTTTGTATCGATACTTATCCATCGATGCATTGGGTGTATCGATACTATTTGGCGAGTATTGTATCGATTTTTTTTCGAGGAGAGGATCATAAGCGGAAGATCGAATTTCACGAGAGCTGAACGTCACGAGAGTCTCGAGCGTTGCAAGGCGATGGTGAAATTTCAGAAGGGTCACACATCACGAAGGTCACAAGAGGATGGTCAAATTTTATGAGGGTCAAACATCACGAGAGTCACAAGGAGATGGTTCAATTTAACGAAGGTCGAACTTCACGAGGGTCACAAATGTCGCAAGGAGATGATCGAATTTGACGAGGGTCAAAAGGGAATGGTCAAATTTTACAAGGGTCGAACGTTATGAAGGTCAGGAGAGTCACACGGAGATAATCAAATTTTTTCGAGGATCAAACATCACGAGAATTACGAGGGGATGGTTGAACTTCAGGAGGCGATGAACGTCACGAGGGTCACATGTGTCGCAAAGGGGTCGTTAAATTTCACGAGGATCACACATCATGAGGGTCACAAGGGGATAGTCAAATTTTATGAGGGTCACGAGGATCCCAAGCGAATGGTCAAATTTTACGAGGCTCGAACGTCGCGAAGGTCACAAGAGAATAGTCTAATTTCACGAGGGTCACAAAGGAATGGTTGAATTTTACGAGGGTCAAACGTAAAGAGGGTCCCGAGAGGATGGTTCAACTTCAGGAGGGTTACAAGATGGTAAAATTTCATGTGGGTCACAAGGGAATGGTGAAATTTCACGAAGGTAAGAAGGAGATGGTCAAACTTCACTAGGGTCACTAGGGTCCCACGAGGGTTACAAGGAGATCGTCAAACGTTACAAGGGTTGAACTCCACGAAGGTCATGAGAATCACAAGAGTCATCAAATTTCACGGGGGTCAAACATTGCGAGGGTCATGAAGGTAACAAGGGGATGGTCAAACATCACAAGGGTTGTACTCCACGAGGATCATAGGGAATGGTCAAATGTCACCAGGGTCAAACATGACGAGGGTCACAAGGGTTACATGGTGATAATCAAACATCACGAGGGTCACAAAAAATAGTTAAATTTTACGAGGCTCAAACATCCCGAGGGTCCCGAGAGGATGGTTAAACTTCACGAGGGTTACAAGGAGATGGTCAAATTTCATGTTGGTCACAAGGGAATGATGAAATTTCACGAGGGTCACAAGAGGACGGTTAAATGTCACGAGGGTCACGAAGGTTACAAGGAGATGGTCAAATCTCAGGAGGTTCACAAGGAAGGTCGGGGGTCAAACATCACGTTAGTCACAAGAGGAGGATCAAATGTCAAGAGGGTCCCAAGAGTCACAGGAGATGATCAAATTTTATGAGGATCACAAGGAAATGGTCTAATTTCGCGAGGATCAAATAACACGAGGGTTGACGGTCATGAGGGAAATCCTCGGGTTTTCTAGAAAATTCAATGAAATTTTATGGTTTTATGAAAAATAAGAGAGAATTCTTAGGGAGCCCAAGCAACGATTAAATTTCACGAGGGTTGAATGTGAGACTCTTGTGAACCGCCTGACCCTTGTGATGTTTGACCATTCTCTTGTTACCTTCATGACCCTCGTGATGTTTGACCCCCGTGAAATTTGATGACCCCCTTATGATCCTCGTGAAGTTCAACCCTTGTGACGTTTGACGATTCCCTTGTTACCTTCGTGGCCCTAGTGAAGTTTGACCATCGCCTTGTTACCCTCTTGACCCTCGTGAAAATTGACCACCCTCTTGTTACCCTCGCAATCCTCGTGATGTTTGACCTTCGCGAGATGTGTTATGAAAACCAATTTGTTATAAAATTTGTTATAAAAACCAAAACATTGCAGCAAATGTGTTGTTGCAAGTTTGAAAAATATCTATATTTCGTGTATCGATACATACTCCATCGTTACATTCAAGTATCGGTACTGGACACTTGCGTTCGAAAGAGTACACTGTATCGATATGTTTGTATGTATCAAGAAACCCGAGCGAGTCACAAACCCGGCAACCCTCGGTGATTTAACAATAGCATGAGTATAAAATAAATAATTCATTTCTCACGTTTTCTCAGGATTTTTTTTTTCATTCCTGTTGAAATCTCATTTCATAAAAAAAAGAAAAACTAAAAAATCCACAGAACGTAGTGGGGGGTCTTGGATCTTGTGATGGAAGGGTGGGAGGGGGTCTAAAATCTCCCTAATAAAATCTCATTTTTTTTCCCTCTTTCACAATTACTTCGGACGTCAAGGGACTGAAAGAAGATGAGCACATGTCGTCTCTCTTATCTATCAGCTGGATAACAGGTGTAAGAAATGACATGAAAAGAAACTTTCCAAAAATGTCGATGGGAATCATTTTTATAATTGACTTTTTTTTTGGCTGCGTTTCATATCACCCATAAGATGCGTGTGGAGGATGATGATGACATGAGTAGGCAGATCTTTCAACAAAAAAAGGAAGGAAAGAAATCTTTTTGCTATTCATTTTCCGGTGCAAAAGACTTTCGTTGTGCCACGTTTAATTTTTGGTGGCCCTGAAAAAGGCCGATTGTAATGTTCTTCATCCAGCTTTTCATGGCCGTTGCTGAAAATGACCTCCGGCAGCCACACAATCATGAATTCTCCTGAGAACTCCCATCCTCACATGCTGGAGCATTTCAGCATCCACATTGATTGCGGCTGCATGCAGTCGTGCCACCAAGTCCTTCACGTTCTCTGGTTGTCTCGTAGACTTGTTCCTTCAGATAGGCCCAAAGGAAGAAGTCTAGCGGAGTCAAATCAGGGGATCTAATAGGAATGGAAATTTTTCATTTTCCGGTATACCTTATTTTTCTCGAGTAGTCTTACCGAGCAGGCCAGTGGAGCGGGCCAAAGCGACCGAACCAACGTCCAGGAAACTACTCATTCAGGTAGGCGGTGACTTCTTTAGCAGAGTGAGGTGGTGCTCCAGCCTGCTGGAACCACTGAGGTGTAGTGCTGAGTGGTACTTCGTCCAGCATTTCCGGAAGTGTCTGCTGAATAAAAGCAAGATACTGTTGACCCTGAGATGAAGAAAAATGTAAAATAGGGAGATTTTCCTAGGAGTATGTCGTATGTGTGCGGATCTGTGCCGGTAAATGTTAAGAAAGATCTCCTTAGACGAAAATCGATTTAAAAAATGATAAATTGATTAAATTAGGTATGCGGATTACGAATCGCCAAAAATCAAGTGTCGGAAATGCATTCCTGAGGTGCGGTGAATTGTTTAAGAATGCCATCGTGTCTAGCGCGTAAGAATGTCGTGTTACCGTGTTGTGCTGCCGAGTACAGTACACATGCCGTATTGTTTACATTTTAGGCACTGTTGCGATTATTCGGGGGATTAACACGGGCACCCGACAAGATTGTTTTTTATATGTTAAAATGTGTTGTCGAGGGACCAGAGCACATGAGCACAATCTGTCTTTCTTAACATTTACCAAATTTTCATTCTGGTAATACAACGCCAGAAACTCTTGGCAGTAGCGCAGACGCTGCTCTGCATCTCCTGGCTCGAGTTTCTGAACCGTTGTGTAGTGAAACGGATGGAGAGGTCCAGCAAGATGCGATTCACTGTTGACTTCGGGCAGCCGGTCTCGATTTGAATCATCCGACAGCTCGTCGTCGGGTTTTCCTCCACGTATGCCAAGACTTGCTCTTCGTCGTCAAGATGGCGTTGACGTCCCCCTCCGTGATCTGGCATCACCTGGCCCTGTCGCATGCGAGCATCCACATCCTGGAACACTTGTGGATACGGATGTCGTCGATGGGAGTATTTCTCACAATATCTTCGCGCTGCCTCTGCTCCATTACAGTCACATTTACCATACATGAGGTGCATATCAGCGTACTCATTCGCTGTGTACTTCTCCATGATTTTTCAATTCACGTCTTACTCCGGCAAAGAATCAGACACGACTGACTCTCCCTCTCCAAAACATAGTATTTACCTCTAGTTTTTGTTATTTATCACTGAAGAAGCGTCCTAGAATCCCCAAGAATTCCAGTGTTACATAAATACAGAACAAAAGACGATGTGAATAGAGGAATCAACTTTCGTTTTTTGTATTTATTCTATTTACATCGTCTCTTATTTCTCTCCAGAATGTAAACATTGGAGGGTTGTGCAGGTTTTCGAAGCTACTCGAAAGATGAATGGAAGAAATAATAGGTAAATATTGTTTCAACGAGAGAAAATCTGTTTGATTTTTTGCCGAAATTATACTTGAGATGAAAAATGGAGCATTACATAGTGAACGAGTATGCCGATATGCATTGTATTCATGATGAATCCGAATGTCATGGAGTAGAAGCAGTGCAAAGGCACCGTGATAGATGGCCCAATCGACATCCGTAACCACGTGCGTTCCAAATTATGGATACTCACATGCGAAATAACCACGTATCTCACAAAGCACAAGGTCATGGCGGGACCTTGACGTCGGGGAAGAAGTCTCGGCATGTGTGGAGGAAGACTTGATAACTAGTTGTCGAGCGAGTGAAAGAACAATCGACTGTCTGAAGTTAATAGTTAATCGCATCCTGATGCACGATCCTTTCTACCTATACGACTATACAAAAGCTAAGAAACTCGAGCCAGAAGATGCGGAGCAGTGTCTGCACTACTGCCGAGAGTTTCTGGCCTTGTATCACCAAAATTAAAATTTTCGGACCCAAATCATGTGGACATAAGAAAGTATGTTCACTAGAGTAGGCATTTCTAATCCGCATTCTTTCACTGATTATGCTGTTTATAAAATTTCCTTGGTGAGGGAGAAGTGTTTTCAGACACACTGGAAAAGCAGCGTATGGGAGAAATGGTGGGTGATAGAGTATTTCATTCTCCACTACCGGATTATGTAAATTTAAGTATTTTGTACGCACACCCCCATATACATCCATACATACATACCACGAGGAACATATTTCTATTTTCCATTGTTCTTCTTCTCGAGGTCAACAATTCCGCGCTTTACCACGAAGACACTCCGGAAATACTGAACAACATGCCACTCGACGCTAGATCCCACTGATGGTTCAAGAAAGATCTACCATCACCTCACTTTCCTCCTCAAGTCACCACCTAACTCGATGTTTCAGTTCCCTGAACATTGGTTCGGCCGCAGTGGACCAATGGCCTGCGCGATAAGACTGCTCGATAAAAATGCAGAATACCGGGAAACAATGTATTTTTATCCATAGATCCCTTCATTTGACGTCGCCACACTTTTCAATTTGGGACTATTTGGAGAATCAAGTCTACAAGACAGATCCAGAGATCACGAAGAATTGGGTAGTCTGACTGCATGCAGCTGCAACCAATTTGGATGCGGAAAAATCCCAGCATGTGAGAGTGGGAGTTCAGAAGGATTCATGCCTGCGTGGCTGTTGGATGAGGTCATTTTCAAAGGGGGGGAGGAAGAATGCATATGGAGGGTAGGAAATAGTATTCGAAAAGGGGGAGGGTTGTAGGTTTTATTTGAGCCACCCTCATCTCTCCAGATCCATGTTTTGTTTAAATAAAAAATGGAATTTTTAAATTCTTTCAGAAATCATGGAAATTGAGACTTTATAAAGGGTTGGAAGGGGGAGGCAGGTATCTGAAGCGTAGAAAATTTATCCAATAAGGGGAGGGGGTAAAGTCTCCCCTTTTAACTCCCTGATAAAGGTCCAATTTCCATGATTTTCCGGAAAATGAAACAATTCTATTTGTAATTTAAACATTGCATAAACATTGCTCGCGGAATTTTACCATTTCCTTGTGATTCTCATGAAATTTGATCGTCTCCTTGTGACCCTCGTGAAATTTCACCATTTCCTTATGACCCACATGAAATTTGACCATCCTCCTGTAACCCTCGTGAAGTTTAACCATCCTCTCCAGACCCTCGTGATGTTTGACCCTCGTAAAATTTAACCATTCCTTTGTGACCCTCGTGATGTTTGACCCTCGTGAAATTAGACCATCTTCTTGTGACCCTCACGACGTTCGAACCTCGTGAAGTTCAACCATCCCCTCGTGACTCTCGTGATGTTTGATGCTCTAGAAAAATTGATTATCTCCTCATAACGTTTGATCCTTGTAAAATTTGACCATTCCCTTTTGACCCTCGTCAAATTTGATCATCTCCTTTTGACATTTGTGACCGTCCGCTTGTGACCCTCTCCTCGAAAAAAAATCGATACAATACTGGCCAAATAGTAGCGATACACCCAATGCATCGATGGGTAAGTATCGATACAAAATGTTAGATCTTGCGCATTAAAATATCGATATTGGGAGTAACGACATCTGGCGATACTTCAGTTTTTTTTAGAGGAATAAGACAAAAATCGCATTTGTGATTTTCTAATTAAAAAATTGAAGGGAAGATGTTGGTGTTACATCACAACCCAGACGAGCATCCCGCCCCTCTTCGTCCCACACGTCACAAAATACTGACCCCCCCCCCCCCCCTGTG
>NW_021681251.1:0-7278 GCF_001412515.2 Diachasma alloeum | reverse complement strand
GCGTGACGTAATATTTGAACGCTCCCATTAAAGAACCATTTAAAAAAAAAGATAAAGAACGAAGAAAATGATCCCTTCCATAATTTCTTTTTCGTTTTCTGAAAAAGATGTGAGGCGCGAGAGGACCAGAAGGGGAAGTGTGGTCGTAGCTGCGTGAATATATGGCAATAAACTGCAAGAAACTATTAGAAAAAAAAATGAACAAAAAATAATAATTTTCGGCATTGGAAAAAGTAGTAACAGACGTTGAAAAATATAAAGTCAGGCAATGACCAGCGCAGCACCACTCCAAGAAAAGCAGTAGCAGCAGCAAAATCAGGAGAAAATCAAAAAACCCAAAAAAAAAATTAAAAATGATAATTGACTTCCCTGTGAGAAGGTCTAGCTGCAGTAGAGAAGAACGCCGAAGTTCAGCGTACAGTGAACAGGCCGTTTAAATTCTGCCGCTGAAGTCCTAGGAGAAAATGTCCTGGAGCCCCAGAATGGGTGCCACTGCTCGATTTCAAATTGTCAGTGCCGCGCCCGAATGTCAATCGTTTGGGTTGAGCACCACTGCACCACTACGTCACACGGGGGAGGAGCGGCACAGTTTCCCGCGCTTTTCACCAACACCACGCGCAACTAATTTCTCGCACAAAAAAACAATGTTCACTTTTCCCGAAGGTCCGGCTCGAAGGACCAAATGTTTCGGCGAGAGTTGAACAAAAAAACCGATGGAGAGCCGGGATTCGGGAAAGGGTTGAGAAGTTCAACATAAAAATAAATGTCACTGTGCGCGTGGGTAGAGTCACGAGAAACACTTATATTTTTACTCAAAAAATACACCGAAGTCAATGAATATTTATAATAAAATAAACACTGTCAACTAACAATTGTTTCGAGACACGGCAGAGGTTCTTCACAGTTGAGATGTTGACAATAATTAATGATTTAATCGCGGAGAGAGAATTGCACGATGCACGCTTGTCACAAGGCGATTAGAGAAGAAGGCGGAAGTGACGAGATGGGTCAAGTGTCGCGGCCGGTGTCCTCGGTCCCAATGAATTGGGGCGTGCCCGATAAAACAGGTACGCACTGATCTCTATACTAACTGGATGGTCTCTCCTTATGGGCCCAGTACATTGGAGTTGAGTCGAATTGAAGGCTCACCCAGCGCCCCTATTACCGGACAGGGTACTAATCAAGACCTCAATGCGCATGCGTCAACATTGTCGTAAAATTGTGGAGATGGTAATTTTACCGTTCTTCCATAACAACAAAGTAATTTTTGGAGCATGTATGAATTAGCCTTGCTTTATTTTATTATTTGTTGTCTGCGACGAAGGAACCCGCAAACACAATGGTGCAGTGTCTTTTGCCGAAAAAGAAAAAGAGAGTGCAAAGACTTATCATTCCACGAGTAAATGTACATTTTCATATTATAGTTATATACTTGAGATCGTTAAAAAGTCAACCTTAACGGAACTTCAACTGATAAAATGCGCAGCACATTAATTTTTTTCAATTTCAAACTTTAATTCACATATTTGAGCAGATCCGCGTGAAATCCGATACCCAAAAAAATTGATGTCTGGGATTTTCTGCTCGATTTTTTTCTAGAACGTTGGGCATCAGACAAACATTTTGAAATTTTTTTTTTGAAAAATATTGATAATTGCGGGAGTTGTGATTTTTTAAAAAATTCCATTTTTTATCGATAAAAATTTGATTTTTAAATTATTACCAATATTCCAGTCCCCTTCAGAGCTATCAAAATTCTTTTCAGCGGACTCAAAGAACATAAAAAAATCTTCAAAATGAGACGTCACTCGCTGCATTCCACCCAATTTTACGCGCTTTATACGTCAAAATGTCTTTTTTTTCAGTCGCCATTTTCTCAAGAACCTATTTTTTTGAAAATCTGAAATTTTTACCAAAAACCATCAATAAAATGACGAAAATTTTGGCGCCAAAAAAAGTTACTATTTTGTAGTAGTTTGGCAGATATGAATTTTTATAAGAAGCAAATCACTGAAAATGATGAAAAATTGCGTTCAATTACCCAATTATCTCACAAATGAGTAAATTTTTCATTGAGAATTGGTAAGTAGAAGGATCCAGGATGATTATTCTTCCCATGATCCCTCCTTGGTATGCTTTTTTGGTAATCATCAGATAAGATGCCTGGAAAGATTAAATTCATTTCTAATTACTGTTGACAATAATAACACAAAATTCCTTAAACAAACGTCTTGATTACTGCTGGAATCATACGATTTCATATATTTTTCATCGATCTTCCAGTAAAGTTTTTTAGTAATCGAGAAATTTACGAACAATTGCATTTTCAACTCGTTTAGGAATTGTGAACTTGTTGGACCTGGATCTTTTCAAATTATCTACTTCACAAAGAATTTGTTCAAATGGTGCAGTCACTGTTTTTTGTTCTGTGGGATATTTATAAGTCGACGAGGGGCCACAGGGTTCCACTAAAGATGCAGAGAATTCGTTAGAATTATGATTTCTATTCAAAATGTAACCCACCCACCATTCCCTTGATGAATGATAATTACTTCAGAGTTAACAGATTCGAGCGACAGTAAATCATCGGCTAATTTGAATGTCTCAGCCTGTTGTGAGGATGAAAAACGTTTGACCATCATGCGACCAGTTGAAATCGGTATGTAACAGTGGTAATCTCGAGTTCCTGGAATGCTTTTCACGTTAGCAAATCGTTGATATTTCTTCTGCATTTCGAGAATCTCATCTTTTGACACGTAAATTGTGGTGATGTTGGATAGATTTGTTCGTGTCCAATCATATAATTCCTCTACATTCGTAATTTGATCCTTGAACGGGCGTTGCAGACTAGTTCGTGTAGCTGCAGGCTTGAATGTTCCACCTATTCAGTGACAAGGGCCCTTCCCGTGCTATAATTCAACGCAATTTTTCATTTTCAGTGATTTGCTTCTTTGAAAAATTCATATCTGCCAAACAGCTATGTAACCTTTAGGTTTGTGCTTAAATAAAAACAAAAAATCTGCCAAACTACTGCAAAATAGTAACTTTTTTGGCGCCAAAAATTTCGTCATTTTATTGATGATTTTTGGTAAAAATTTCAGATTTTCAAAAGAATAGGTTTTTGAGAAAATGGCGACTGAAAAAAAAGACATTTTGACGTATAAATTGCGTAAAATTGGATGGAATGCAGCGAGTGATGTCTCATTTTGAAGATTTTTTCATGTTCTTTGAGTCTGCTGAAAAGAATTTTGATAGCTCTGAAGGGGACTAGAATATTGGTAATAATTTGAAAATAAAATTTTTATTGAAAAAGAAATGTCAATTTTTGAAAAATCATAACTCCCACAATTATCAATTTTTTTTTTCAAAATGTTTGTCTGATGCCCAACTTTCTAGAAAAAAATCGAGCAGAAAATCCCAGACAGCTATTTTTTTGGGTTTCGGATTTCACGCGGATCGGCTCATATTGTTATTTTTTCTCTTACAAAGGTTTCTAAAAGATAAAAAATTAAAACTAAAGTGCGTACAGAATATGGGTCTGGTACATTTCATACTGAAGCAGTATGATACATTATGCTGTTTGCATTTTCCGAAAGAATCCATTGAAATATAATAGATTTGAGCAATCTCCAATCCTCATATATGCTTTCCGTCTCCAAACACATATGGTACGTCAATGAGATAAACAATGTATCTTTAGTTTTAAATTTCGTACAGTATTGAAATAGTAAAATATGAAGGACATTTCTCAATCCTAATTAAAATGACCGCGCCCCACTCCGCACCATCAGAACCGCACATGCGCACTAACGCTAAACTTAGTTTAGTACCCTGTCCGGTAATAGGGGCGCCGAGTGACCCTTCAATTTACCTCAACCGCGTGTCAGGGGACCAGCCATCCAGTTAGTATGGCTAACGAGTGGACACAAAACTGGACACAAGAGTGACCCAATTCCATGAGGCTAATGCCTTAACAAAGACCATAGTCAGGGTCATGAGGTAGTTATTGGTGGCGCTTCGGTCGGTTTACTGAATGGCAGTAATAAGGGAGGAATGCTGCCTGTGTGAATGTGGAGATTTACAGGCTTGTGTATATTAAATTGAAAAATTAATTGTATGTAACATTTGAGAATTAATTGTGTATACGAATTTTGTAGTTTCGCGAACAATGGAGAACGTAACTAGTGTGACATTTAATTTTGTTGATTTACATAATAATGTGAAAATGGTCAAGAGACCCCCCAATTGGGCAGCAGTTAAATATGACGAATGTGTATTATTTGTGGAAATCTTGGAAAATGGAGAAGAAAGAAAATTGTCAGACGATTCTCTCAATGCAAAAGTTTTATGTAACAACAAAGTCATCCTGGTTAATCTGTGGTAGAATAAAATCTCTCGATCACACTAGCTTCTGGAAAATGCATCTGATAATTACATAGTAGCTCTTTATTTATTTTTAATTAATTGGATGTTTTGCTAGAAGAAGCCCTCGAATACTGCGATCCGCTTGGTTAAAATCCAGTCCCGGAAAATTCTCCGCCGAATATCCCTCGACCTTCAAAATTAATCGCAAATTTCCCTCAAGCTTCCCTGCAAACAAATAAAAGTGTTGTTTTACAGAAAAATTTTAGCCTGCAAAACTCAACACTTTCATTTGTTTGCAACAAAGCTATTGAGAAATATTCCGATAATTTTTAATGTCTTGGGGTATTATAACTGATAATACAATCTTAAGTGTTATTTGACAATAAAAACAATAGTATGATTTAAAGAAGTTTACAGTTTGGCATCTTTTCTAGATTTTCGTGTCCAGAGTATTAGCATTCCCGTTCTCGTTAAGGGAAATTGGTGGAGTAGAAGACTGCTCACATAACATTGGTGTATTGAATGGAGGATTTGCTGAGAGTGTTGGTTTCTGTAGTTGGCTGTCGTCAACCTCGACAGATTTAGAAGATTTTTGAGATTCTGTGGTTCCCCGTAGCTTAGTCGGTAAGAGTGCCCGGCGCGTATCTGGGAGACCCAGGTTCGCTTCCCGGCTGGGTGAAGTGGAAATTTTTTCTCTCTAAATTCTAATTCTCTTAGAATTCTTTAATGCCTAAAGGAGGTTAGACGGTGTATGAGGTGAATTTGAGAGTGAATTTCTGTGGTTCCCGGTAGCTTAGTCGGTAAAAGTGCCCGGCGGGTATCTGGGAAACCCGGGTTCGATTCCCGGCTGGGTGAAGCGGAAATTTTTTCTCTCTAAATTCTAATTCTCTTGGAATTTTTTTTTTTCAACTGTGGAAGTTGAGATTACGTGTTGGTCACATGAAATCGACGTACTGGATAGATGATTTTTGGGGACTTCTCTCAGTATTTCGTAGTTATTAATATCCGTAGATTTCAAGGGTTGTCAAGATTGCGGATTCACCTTCGGGTTTAACGCATTGCGATAAACATACAATATGAAGATTGCAATCTCCCTGTGATAGCTCAGAAGAAGCCAGATGGGTTGTGGAATTCGGTGGAAATGATGACAAAGTTGAAGCTAATGAAGGAGTACGTGACATTTGCTTGACCGTTGGTTTTTCATACGATGGACATAAAGTTTCGACCCCTACAGAGGGTTGAATACCTAAAACCTGAAAGTAATAATTGGATATGACCCTCCAATATTGCTCTGTTGGGACTGATTTTATAAATAAACTGAAATATATTGTTACATCGGGATGTACAAGGTGAGGAACGGCTGCAAGGTCCAATGAAGCCTTGGCTCGATCCATTCTCTGCTCCACTCCATTTGACAATTCTGTTATATACTCTTTTCGGATTTCATTTTTTTGGAAATGCAATTCACAGATTACTTCATTGTCTTTAGTTTGACGTCCTATAACCTCTTCCCACTGTTTACGGGGCTGAAGATTCTACAAGAAAATACATTAGAAATGAATGAATCTGTTATTTTTTTAAATATATTTGGGGCTAGGCTATTTTCTAATAGATGATTTCAGATTTACTTACCTTCTTGGGAAATGTAAACAACGCTTTATTGCGTACACCGAATGCCTTATTCCGAACTCTTTCTGCATTTGTAGCAGTTTTGCAGTTCGGAAATGAACACACCGTTCTCATTTTCACTCGTGCACATTAATTATCGCTGGGAAAAATTAGTTGGAATTTTTAAATAACATTTGATGACAAATATATATATATATATTTTTTTTTTCCCCGTCACAAATAGCATTTCTTTATTCGACCGTTTCGCGTGTGGGTTTCTAATTTAAAAATCACCAGACGGGAAGTCACCAACCGACAGCGAGAGTCACGAGAGAGGTTCAGTATATTTTGTTAATTATTTTGTTTTGTATTGCCTTCTGTATTGTTTGAATCGAATCCGGCGTCGACATCGTGGGACTGTGGTGGCAACGTCTCCGGGAATCGTCGAGGGACTTCGGGACACTTCGAGTTCGTGATGAGAGCCTCATGGGTCTTCGGATTGCCAGAGGTCGCCAGCTCTCGGGCAACTCTAGGGGAAACGTGACGTAGGAGCCCGGCTGGTTCAATGTGGAAGGGGAAGTGAAGGATTTAACCAAGATCAGAAGGAGGTTGAGTTGAATCGTCCTTTGGGGACAGAATGGTCTGGAGAATGATTTGGAAGGATGTCAGAGGACATTTGGATTTATTTGATACTCTGAGATAAATTGTTTTTGATTAAATAACGTCTGAGAAGTCACTGCGCATGCGCCGAAGGACTTGGTTCGGCAATGTGAGCGACAGAGTCTAGTTGTTTGGAAAGTGATTGGAGGAGTGAACGGAATGAGCAGCCAATGAGGGTCGTTGCCGCGTTTTCACGGTCCAACGTGGTGTCGCTGGGAAAACGAACCTCACTTTCCGTTTGGTGGTTTCGCCATACGTTGTGTCTAATCAATTCTTGGAGTTCGATTGCGTTAATTTCGGAGTTTTGGGGAGCCTGAAGGCGCTCTGGAAGGAGAAACAAACCTGTGGAGGAAGCCCCGAGTGGATTTGTCTGGAGGAAGGTCCCGAGGACTCGGACTTGAGGAGTTTTTGGAGACGTTTTCTGGAGACACCGAGGTGGACTGCCGGGTGAGCGGGATGGCTACAACTCTATATGACGCATCTGTGTGAATCTGTCGTGAGTAGGCCTCTGGCCAATTTTAGAGTTTTGAATAGATGTTCTGTGCATCTTAGTCCCGTAGGACTTTTAGAGTTTCGAAATAGTTGCCGGATAGAGTCCTAATCACTCTGATCAGTAATTGATTAGTGGGTCTCTTTTGTCTCTCT
>NW_021681250.1:23678-25227 GCF_001412515.2 Diachasma alloeum | reverse complement strand
GAGGACTCCATCGAAGTTGACTCGTTCAATGATGGGATGAAGGGATTGATAGTTTTATTGTAAATAAATCCAAAACACTAGTGCTTAGGAGAACACGTTAAAACTTTTATTCCATAACTGTAGATTATATAGACTCGAAACTTGATACAAATCGAATAAACTTATAAGCTCGAAACTCTGAAGGAAAAACTAATTGAAGAGATAAACTTGAAAAGTTGTCAAAACAACAGCCACGATGGGACTGACTTTACCTTAAACTTAAATTTAGGGGTTGGGTCCCTACACCCCCACTAGAGCAAAAGTTGCGCACGCAATCTTGACCCAGTGGAAAGGGAAGAGGGATAACTCGAAAAAGAAATCGGAAAACGAAAAAAAAGGAGAAAGGGGAACGTGTGACGTCAACAGTTTTCAATCTTGAGCGGTCAGGCCCCTTCAGCCCCGCGATACAATGAACAAAGGAGGACTCAACACGTGTGGACCACTTGAAACAGAACACTTTCCAAATATTCCAAAACCGAGATT
Source organism: Diachasma alloeum (assembly GCF_001412515.2). Classification (NCBI taxonomy): domain Eukaryota; kingdom Metazoa; phylum Arthropoda; class Insecta; order Hymenoptera; family Braconidae; genus Diachasma; species Diachasma alloeum. The sequence continues at coordinate 24,705 of NW_021681250.1, read as the reverse complement.
TTACGATTTTACGACTATGACCGTCGAGTTTATTTCTCTTTAAATTTTGGGTTTTCAAGAAAAGTATCATTGTGATAAATCTTGGGAGAACTATAAACTGAGAATTCAACTCAAGTACTTGACATTTACGATTTCCGGCAACAGTTTTTCTCGCATCTGTAGACTTATTTTCTGTGTCCCTTGTTCATGGTCCTTTCATTCTAGCATTTCTTTACATTCTCAAATTTCAGGTATTATTTAAATTCGTTTTATAATAATGATTCAAATCTCGCGGATTAAAATGGTTGATTAATAGTGCCATCTATCAAAATTAACGTCAGGACATCACACATCGATTCCTAGGAACGTTTTTTTTTCTCGGTAAATACAGACAATAGAGAAATGTCAGAGTAGAGTGAATAAATTTCACTCGTCAATAACTCCATAATGGCAGAGTGAAATTCCCTGATTTTTTTTCACTCTCGATTAATTTTTTAAAGATTCAAATTGATACTTGAGTATCAATTGATTCATTCACATCGTTCCATTCCATCGGGAGATATTGTCGATTGGAGACAATTTTTTATGGTCACTGAAGAAGGCAAACCATTCATTTAAATCTCGCAATAATCTGCGAAAAGTCTCATTCGTTAATCTATTATTATTGATTTAATCCCATTATGTGTATGAGATTTGTTGAGATATAATCTCTCACAAATATTGAATATATTTCTCATCAAAATAATTCGAAATTCATTCATTACCTTTGTATCACTGACAAAATATGTAATAAATGTGAATAAGATGAATTGCTCGTATTTTTTTTTTTATTAAAGATCTAGTTATATAGAAATTCAAATAAATGATCGTCTTTCGCTCAAGACTTCATAATTCCTTCCCTCCCTCTCCTTTATGATCAACTAATTGACAAATTAAGACAATAAGAAGTTGTATGAACGAAAACGGGATAATCAAGCGGATGAGTGAATGCAAAGGAGGTTTCATGTTGGATTTAAGATTGCGAACGCTTCCCTGTTATCGACTGTTT
>NW_021681250.1:14437-16451 GCF_001412515.2 Diachasma alloeum | reverse complement strand
AAATGGATTTTTCAATGGGAGCAAAATCGGTCAGGATCATCTGGCGCTTGAAAAATTCATCTCTCCTCCCCTAATTGAGATGAAGGGATGAAACGACTGCAATCGGTTGAGGATCCAATTCTCAATCGATTGTCACCAGTTTCATCCCTTAATCTCTGCTGGGGGAGGAGAAATGGATTTTTTAATCAAAGCCGCCGGAGAATCGGTCGGGATCCTCCGGCGCTTGAAAAATTCATCTCTCCCCCTCTAATTGAGATGAAGGAATGAAACGACCGCAATCGGTTGAGGATTCAATTCTCAATCGATTGTCACCAGTTTCATCCCTTAATCTCTGCTGGAGGAGGAGAAATGGATTTTTCAATGGGGAGAGCCGTTTGGGGACTCACTCGATCCATAATTATTCGTTTCTCCCCCTCTAATTGAGATGAAGGGATAAAACAGATCGCAATCAGTTGAGGATTCAATTTTCAATCGATTGGCAACTGTTTCATCCCTTCGTCCTCATTAGGGAAGGAGAAATTGATTTTTATATTAAGGGCAGGATTCCGCCGCCCGTCGGCGTGTCGAACTGCGGTAGGTTTCCCTCACCTACTCGATAGCGAACATCACCGCTCGCTCCGCCCTCCGATTCACCCATACGCGTTCCCCCCACTCTGCGCCGTTATCGACGCTCCCACACGCTCCCTATTTTACTTACAGGTACATACTCAAAATCAGGGTTGGGCATATCTCGCAGATGGAAGTTTATTACGTGACATTGTCAAATACCGGTAATTTACCTCTGGGGCGTCAAAAATGTCAAAAAGTGTCAGAAAACTCTTTACAAGGAAGCTAAGCTAAAAAGTCACAAAGGTCAAAAGTGAGAGGCATATCGGCCGGAAATCGTTAAAATCAAACGATCACGAGGGTTATCCTCGCGAAGGTTAAACATCGCAAGGGTAATGCCTTCTTAGGGTCAAACGTCGCAAGGGTCAAACAACGGAAGCAATCCTTCAATCTGGAGGGTGAAACTAATAAGAGGGTCAACGGGGGACGCCAGGCGGTACAATTACAAGGCTCCAACGGTCATGAAGTTTAAACAAAAAAAGCAAGTAGGTTCACAAGGGTCAAACAAGTCACTAGGTCACGGCCTAGTTATCCTGATTCACCCTTATGATTTACCTACTTTGTCGTTGTTTCTTAATCCTTTGTGATTTTCCTGCTTGTCTGCGTAATAATTTTAACTCTTGTGATTTTTCAAATTACCTCTTCTGTAGGCAGAACAATAACAAGGGTGGAATGATCATGAATTAAGAAAAAATAATCTGAAACTATTCCGTTTGGTCTTTGTTGTTGCTTATGATCATTTGACGCTCGCAAGTTATGATTGTGACGTTTGACCCTCGCAAGTTATGATTGTCACGTTTGACCCTTGCGAGGTATGACCTTTGCGAGGATTGACCCTCGCGAGGCATAACCTCAGTGAGTATGATTTTTTCGAATTTTGACCCTTGTAACTCTGACAGGCGGTATTCTCGGTAAAAATCTCCCGGTTCTCCAAGGTGCTAATAGATGGCGCCACATAGGTTTTTGACAGGTCAAAAAGCCGACAACTCGCCCGGGTAATTTACCTACTTTATGACCGGTCAAAAACCATGTAATTTACCTAAGGTAATTTACTTGCCCAACCCTGCTCAAAATTAGTTCTGCGCCACCGCTACGAAATTTTGCGGTTGAAGCGTTTCCATAGGCGCTAGCAATCTCCCTTATAATCTCTGCCATAAGCCTGAGCAATCTCCCTTGTTATCTCTGGTAAACGCAGAGAGGATTGACTAAAGTAGAGGCTCAGATCTCGGGGTTAGACTGACCCCAAGCCAAAAGTAGTTCGACCCCAACGGAGGGATGCCGCCACGGTCGAAACTGACGGCTGGGCGAATTGCCTGAGCGGGTAACTCGGCAGTAGCAGTCCCGCTATCACAGGGATAGTTTCGGAGTGGAATTTGTGTCCTCCTCGTCCTCAGCATGTTCTTAATGT
>NW_021681250.1:14042-14233 GCF_001412515.2 Diachasma alloeum | reverse complement strand
TTTCACCATTCACTCGCGAATTAAAAATTCACTTCTCCCCTCCTAATTGAGATTAAGGGATGAAAAAAGAATAGTTCGACGGAGAATTAAATTCCTCACCAACTGACCCTCTTTCATCCCTTAATCTCTGTGAAAAATGGAAGAAACTGTCATGGAAATAACAGCGCAGTAAGAAAAATAATTGTTTTGCG
>NW_021681250.1:9935-11395 GCF_001412515.2 Diachasma alloeum | reverse complement strand
TGTCTTTTTTAGGCAGCTGCATTTCTGAAATGCAATGAGCAAACAATGTTAAAATTAAGTCATTTTGTAAAAAATTTCCAGTGACATGATCCTGAAAATCAAAGGAAAGTCTTGAATTCAGGAATGATGTCTGTAGCTTTCAATAATATTTTCCCGGAAATCCCGGGAACACTTATTGGGAATTTTTATCGCGTTGCCGTGATACGGAAATTTCAAGGAATTTCGTCATTGCAAATTAAAAATTTCTATAAATTTCAGTCCAATTATATGTGTACGTCCACGTGAAAAGGGCCCATTTTGTCGCATCTAATTTTCGAGATATTCACGTTTTTCTCTGAACTCCATTTATCCCAATGTTAACTTGATTTTTTATCTTCTATACGGACGTCACACGGAGAAAAATAAATCGGTTTTAATAAATTTTCAAAAGCGCGGAGTAACCCCAAAGGGCTCTCCGGAGGGGCTCCTCTGATTGGAAAATTCATTTTTCCCCCCCTAATTACGATAAAAGAATAAAAGTAATATCTATCGATGGAGAAATATATTCTCAATAAATTACAGCGGTTTCATTGCTTAATCTCTATTAGGAGAGGAGGAATGAATTTTCAAAGCGTGCAGTAACTCGGTACAAGTTCTTCTCATTGAAAAATTAATTTCTCCCCTCCCTAATTGAGATGAAGGAATGAAGCGAAATCCTACCAATTGAGAATTATATTACTCATAAATGACCTCGGTTTCATTTCTTAATCTCAGTTAGGAGCAGAGGAAGGAATTTTCAAAAACTCGGAGAAACCCCGAACGGCTCTCAGACGTCGAGTGAGCCCGGGTGGGCTCCTCCGATTGGAAAATTCATTTCTCCTCCCCCCCCTAATTGTGATGAAGGAATGAAACCAAAGCTTACCGATCGAGAATTGTATTTTTAATAAATGACATCGGTTTCATTACTTAATCTCTGTTAGGAGCGGAGGAATGAATTTTCAAAAGCGTGGAGAAACCCCGAATGGCTCGCCGACCTCCAGTGAACTCAGAGAGACTCCCCCGATTGGAAAATTAATTTCTCCCACCCTAATTGAGATGATGGATTGAAGCCGATGCCGATCGATCGAGAATTAAATTTTCAATAAATGACAACGGTTTCATTCCTTAATCTCAAGTAGGAGCGGAGGAANACCTGAACACAATTTCCGCTCGGGCCGCTCCTAACTGCGATCAAGAAATGAAATCGATGTCATTTATTAACAATACAATTGTCGATCGGTAGGCTTTCGTTTCATTCCTTCTTCTCAATTAGGGAGGGGAGAAATTAATTTTTGAATGAGACGAACTAGTCCGGAGTTACTGCACGATTTGAAAATTCATTCCTCCTCTCCTAATAGAGATTAAGCAATGAAACCGCTGTCATTTATTGAGAACATAATTCTCCATCGATAGATATTGCTTTCATTCTTTCATCGTAATTA
>NW_021681250.1:5080-7109 GCF_001412515.2 Diachasma alloeum | reverse complement strand
ATCTTCGGGAAACTCCTTGCGATCGCAAGACTTTTACCGATTTATTTTTCTCCGTGTGACGTCCGTATAAAAGATCAAAAAATCAATTCAACAATGGGATAAATGGAGTGGAGAGAAAAACGTGAATATCTCGGAAATTAGATGCGATAAAATGGGCCCTTTTCACTTGGATGTACACATATAATTGGACTGAAATTCATAGATATTTTTAATTTGCAATGACGAAATTCCTTGAAATTTCCGTATTACGGCAACGCGATAAAAATTCCCAATAAGTGTTCTCGGAATTTCCGCGAAAATATAACTGAAACCTACAGACATCATTCCTGAATTCAAGACTTTCCTTTGATTTTCAGGATCATGTCACTAGAAATTTTTTACAAAATGACTTAATTTTAACATTGGTTGCTCATTGCATTTCAGAAATGCAGCTGCCTAAAAAAGACACATCGATTCCTATGAACGTTTTTTTTCCTCGGTAAATACATACAATAGAGAAATGTCAGAGTGGAATTCCCGGATTTTTGTCACTCTCGATTAATTTTTTAAAGATTCAAATTGATACTTGATTCATTCACATCTTCCCATTCCATCGGGAGATATTGGCGATTGGAGACAATTTTTTATGGTCACTGAAGGAGGCAAACCATTCATCTAAATCTCGCAATAATCTGCGAAAAATCTTATTCATTAATCTATTATTATTGAATTAATCCCATTATGTGTAGATCGCTGGAGTACAACAAAACGTTCTTACTGTTCAAACGAGTTGGAATGTTTTCTCTCTCCTTCTTCTCCATTTTCTTTCTCACTCGCACTCGTTAAGTTTGGCGGAGGACGGGCACGTGCCAACGCGACGGAGACGACAATGAGTGGGAGCGAGCGCGATACATATTCCTTTCTCACTCAGGGGGGCAATAAATATATATAATCGAACATTACTATAGTAAGAAAAAACAAAATCTGCACAATTATTCAATAGAATCACTGGAAAACTATAGAGTTTTCCAGCGACAGCGCTGGGATTTTCTATGAATTTTTTGACCTACGTGTCAATAATAAATATGTCGAGAAAAAGGAAACGACTTTTAGATCATTAGATTCTGCATAATTATACTATTGATTATAATATGTTCGATTTTACATTCCTGACAATTATTACAAAATGCGAGGAGTCACCGTATTGAGAACCCCTTTCCGGTTATAGACAAATTTATGCTCGGGCCCTACCATACCAACAGTTCCGTACGCTCCATCGTAGTCCATGCACCACCGCTACTAATTGTGCTCTTGAACACTTTACATTGGCCCTGCTCATCACCCCTATAATCTCTGTAGAGGCTCAGATCTTGGGGTTGAAGCCAAAAATAGTTCGACGCCAACGGCGGGATGGCGCCACGGTCGAATCTGACGGCTTGGCGAACTGCCTGCGCGGGTAAGTTAACAACAAGTGATGCTTGCGTTGAAAGGGTATTTTCTCTAATGAACTTGACAAAAACGAAAACTAGGAATAAGATGAATATGGAACTTTTGGAGTCTCTGTTGAGGATAAAGGTACATTTTCAAGTTTTTGGTGTGCTGTTCCTCATTTGAACCGTCTCCCGCTAAGGTCAGACTTTTTAATACTAAAGATATGTACAATGCGAAAACTACAAGTGACGAAATGGAACAAATCGAAGACAGAGATAATAGGGGAGATTGCTCAGGCTTATGGGAACTGTTCGATCAGAGTTCAATAGCGGTGGCGCGCATGAACTAATCGAGAGGCCGTCTCTGTGGGTAAAGAAATTTTCATCTATTACCATGGAAACAGTCGATAACAGGGATGCGTTCCCAATCTTAAATCCAACATGAAACCTCCTTTGCATTCACTCATCCGCTTGATTATCCCATTTTCGTTCATACAACTTCTGATTGTCTTAATTTGTAAATTAGTTGATCATAAAGGAGAGGGAGAGAAGGAATTATGAAGTCTTGAGCGAAAGAGGATCATTTATTTGAATTTCTATACAACTAGATCTTTAATAAA
>NW_021681250.1:1942-2224 GCF_001412515.2 Diachasma alloeum | reverse complement strand
AAATTCTCCATTAATTAACCCTCTTTCATCCCTTAAACTTTGTAACAAAAAATATAAACTCCCATGAAACTCAGGAGCCAATAAGAAAAATGATTCTTTGGCAGCGCACACCGACTTTTCAGTATTCGCCTGCGAATTAAAAATTTACCTCTCCCCTCCTAATTGAGATTAATGGATGAAAAAAGGGCAATTCGACGGAGAATTAAATTCCCCATCAATTAACCCTCTTTCATCCCTTAATCTCTGTAACAAAAAAATAAAAACTGCCATGAAACTCAGGGG
>NW_021681250.1:1227-1792 GCF_001412515.2 Diachasma alloeum | reverse complement strand
TTGCCATGAAAATCATGGGCCAGTGAGAAAAATAATAGTTTCACAGCGCACAGTGGCTCACGGTAATTAAAAATTCACCTCTCCCCTCCTAATTGAGATTAAGGGATGAAAAAAGGGCAGTTCGACGGAGAATTAAATTCCCCATCAATTAACCCTCTTTCATCCCTTAATCTCTGTAACAAAAAAATATAAACTGCCATGAAAGTCATGGGCCAGTGAGAAAAATAATAGTTTTGCGGCGCACAGTGACTCCCGGTAATTAAAAATTCACCTCTCCCCTCCTAATTGAGATTAAGGGATGAAAAAAGGGCAATTCGACGGAGAATTAAATTCCCCATCAATTAACCCTCTTTCATCCCTTAATCTCTGTAACAAAAAAATAAAAACTGCCATGAAAGTCATGGGCCAGTGAGAAAAATAATAGTTTCGCGGCGCACAGTGACTCCCGGTAATTAAAAATTCACCTCTCCCCTCCTAATTGAGATTAAGGGATGAAAAAACGGCATTTCGATGGCGAATTAAATTCCCCATCAATTAACCCTCTTTCATCCCTTGATCTCTGTAA
>NW_021681250.1:0-1034 GCF_001412515.2 Diachasma alloeum | reverse complement strand
AAACTGCCATGAAACTCAGGGGCCAGTAAGAAAAATAATTCTTTCGCGGCGCACACTGACTTTTCACCATTCACCCGCGAATTAAAAATTCACCTCTCCGCTCCTAATTGGAGGGATTGGGGGAATTTTTTCCATCCCTTAATCTCAATTAGGAGGGGAAAGGTAAATTTTTAATTACCGGGAGTCACTGTGCGCCGCGAAACTATTATTTTTCTCACTGGCCCATGACTTTCATGGCAGTTTTTATTTTTTTGTTACAGAGATTAAGGGATGAGAGAGGGTTAATTGATGGGGAATTTCATTCTCCGTCGAATTGCCCTTTTTTCATCCCTTAATCTCAATTAGGAGGGGAAAGGTAAATTTTTAATTACCGGGAGTCACTGTGCGCCGCGAAACTATTATTTTTCTCACTGGCCCATGACTTTCATGGCAGTTTTTATTTTTTTGTTACAGAGATTAAGGGATGAGAGAGGGTTAATTGATGGGGAATTTCATTCTCCGTCGAATTGCCTATTTTTCATCCCTTAATCTGAATTAGGAGGGGAGAGGTGAATTTGTAATTCGCGGGCGAATAGCGATTAGTCAGTGTGCGCTGCCAAAGAATTCGTTTTCTTACTGGCCCCTGAGTTTCATGGCGGTTTTTATTTTTTTGTTACAGAGATTAAGGGATGAAAGAGGGTTTATTGATGGGGAATTTAATTCTCCGTCGAACTGCCGTTTTTTCATCCCTTAATCTCAATTAGGAGGGGAGAGGTGAATTTTTAATTCGCGGGCGAATAGTGAAAAGTCAGTGTGCGCTGCCAAAGAATTATTTTTCTTACTGGCCCCTGAGTTTCATGGCAGTTTATATTTTTTGTTACAAAGTTTAAGGGATGAAAGAGGGTTAATTAATGGAGAATTTCATTCTCCGTCGAGCTGTCTTTTTTTCATCCCTTAATCTCAATTAGGAGGGGAGAGGTGAATTTTTAATTACCGGCAGTCACTGTGCGCCGCGAGACAATTATTTTTCTTACTGCGTTATGATTTTCATGACA
>NW_021681249.1:20375-22062 GCF_001412515.2 Diachasma alloeum | reverse complement strand
GTCAAATCAATTGAGTAATGTTAATTCATAAAAAAATAGAGTTGACTTGGCAAAAAATGATGGCGCCGCCTGATGGTACCATTTTTGAGTCCCCCCACCCCTAGAGTGAAACCACGTCAAAGGTCAAATCAATAGGGTAATGTTGATTGATGATAAAATAGAGTTGACTAGCCAAAAAACTATGGCGCCGCCTGATGGTACCATTTTTTGAGTCCCCCCACCCCTAGGGTGAACCCACGTCAAAGGTCAAATGAATTGAGTAATGTTGATTGATAAAAAAATTGAGATGACTCATCAAAAAATCATGGCGCCGCCTGATGGTACCATTTTTTGAGTCCCCCCACCCCTAGGGTGAACCCACGTCAAAGGTCAAATGAATTGAGTAATGTTGATTGATAAAAAAATTGAGATGACTCATCAAAAAATCATGGCGCCGCCTGATGGTACCATTTTTTGAGTCCCCCCACCCCTAGGGTGAACCCACGTCAAAGGTCAAATGAATTGAGTAATGTTGATTGATAAAAAAATTGAGATGACTCATCAAAAAATCATGGCGCCGCCTGATGGTACCATTTTTAGACTCCCCCCACCTCTAGGGTGAACCCACGTCAAATTTCAAATCAATTGAGTAATGTTAATTAATAAAAAAATCGAGTTGACTTGTCAAAAAATGATGGTGCCGCCTTATGGTACCATTTTTTGAGTCCCACCACCCCTAGGATGAACCCTCGTCAAAGGTCAAATCAATTGAGTAATATCAATTAATAAAAAAATTGAGTTGACTTGTCAAAAAATCATGGCGCCGCTTAATGGTATTATTTGTAGAGTCCCCCCACCCCTGGAGTGGACCCACGCCAAAGATCAAATCAACTGAGTAATGTTCATTGATAAAAAAGTAGAGTTGACTTGTCGAAAAATGATGGCGTCGCCCAATGGGGCCATTTTTCGAGTCTGCCCCCACTAGGGTGAACCCACGTCAAAACTCAAATCAATTGAGTAATGTTAATTGATAAAAAAATAGAGTTGACTTGTCAAAAAATGATGGCGCCGCCTAATGGGGCCATTTTTTGAGACCCCCCACCCCTAGGATGAAACCACGTCCAACGTCAAATCAATTAAGTAATGTTAATTGATAAAGAAANTAATGTTAATTAATAAAAAAATAGAGTTGACTTGTCAAAGAATCATGGCGCCGCCTGATGGCGCCATTTTTTGAGTCTCCCCACCCTTACGGCTAACCCACGTCAAAGGTCAAATCAATTAAGTAATGTTTATTGATAAGAAAATTGAGTCGACTTGTCAAAAAATGATGGCGCCGCCCAATGATGTTATTTTTCGAGTCCCCCCACCCCTAGGGTGAACCCATGCCAAAGGTCAAATCAATTTAGTAATGTCAATTGTTAAAAAAATAGAGTTGACTTGTCAAAGAATCATGGCGCCGCCTGATAGCGTCATTTTTGGAGTCTCCTCACCCTTACGGTTAACACACGTCAAAGGTCAAATCAATTAAGTAATGTTGATTAATAAGAAAAGTGAGTTCGCTTGTCAAAAAATCACGGCGCCGCCTGATGGTACCATTTTTTGCGTCCCCCCCCCTAGGGTGAACCCGCGCCAAAGGTTAAATCAATTGAGTAATGTTATTTGATAAAAAAATAGAGTTGACTTGTCAAAAAATGATGACGCCGCC
>NW_021681249.1:19928-20313 GCF_001412515.2 Diachasma alloeum | reverse complement strand
TTGATAAAAAAATAGAGTTGACTTGTCAAAAAATGATGACGTCGCCTGATGGTACCATTTTATGAGTGCCCCACCCTTAGGGTGAACCCACGTCAAAGGTCAAATCAATTGAGTAATGTTAATTCATAAAAAAATAGAGTTGACTTGTCAAAAAATGATATCGTCGCCTGATGGTACCATTTTTGAGTCCCCCCGCCCCTAGGGTGAAACCACGTCAAAGGTCAAATCAATAGGGTAATGGTGATTGATGATAAAATAGAGTTGACTTGCCAAAAAACGATGGCGCCGCCTGATGGTACCATTTTTTGAGTCCCCCCGCCCCTAGGGTGAACCCACGTCAAAGGTCAAATGAATTGAGTAATGTTGATTGATAAAAAAATAGAGT
>NW_021681249.1:19465-19843 GCF_001412515.2 Diachasma alloeum | reverse complement strand
TTGATAAAAAAATAGAGTTGACTTGTCAAAAAATGATGGCGCCGCCTAATGGGGCCATTTTTTGAGACCCCCCACCGCTAGGATGAAACCACGTCCAACGTCAAATCTATTAAGTAATGTTAATTGATAAAGGAAAAGAGTTAAATTGTCAAAAAATCATGGCGCCGCCTGATGGTGTTATTTTAAGAATCCCCCCACCCTTAGGGTGAATCCACGTCAAAGGTCAAATCAATTGAGTAATGTCAATTGATAAAAAAATAGAGTTGACTTGTCAAAAAATGATGGCGCCGCCCAATGGGGCCATTTTTTGAGACCCCCCACCGCTAGGATGAAACCACGTCCAACGTCAAATCAATTAAGTAATGTTAATTGATAAAG
>NW_021681249.1:5037-13304 GCF_001412515.2 Diachasma alloeum | reverse complement strand
CCACCCCTAGGGTGAACCCACGTCAAAGGTCAAATCAATTGAGTAATGTTGATTGATAAAAAAATAGAGTAGACTCGTCAAAAAATCATGGCGCCGCCCAATGGTGTTATTTTTCGAGTCCCCGCACCCCTAGGGTGAAGCCACGTCAAAGGTCGAATCAATTGCGTAATGTTAATTAATAAAAAAATAGAGTTGACTTGTCAAAGAATCATGGCGCCGCCTGATGGCGCCTTTTTTTGAGTCTCCCCACCCTTACGGTTAAGCCACGTCCAACGTCAAATCAATTAAGTAATGTTAATTGATAAACAAATAGAGTTAAATTGTCAAAAAAGCATGGCGCCGCCTAATGGTGTTATTTGTAGAGTCCCCCCANTACGGTTAAGCCACGTCCAACGTCAAATCAATTAAGTAATGTTAATTGATAAACAAATAGAGTTAAATTGTCAAAAAAGCATGGCGCCGCCTAATGGTGTTATTTGTAGAATACTCCCAACCCTAGGGTGAACCCACGTCAAAGGTCAAATCAATTGAGTAATGTTGATTGATCAAAAAATAGAGTTGACTTACCAAAAAATGATGACCCCGCCTGATGGTACCATTTTTCGAGTCCCCCCACCCCTAGGGTGAACCCGCGCCAAAGGTCGAATTAATTGAGTTATGTTAATTGATAAAAAAATAAACTTGACTTGTCAAAGAATCATGGCGCCGCCTGATGGCGCCATTTTTTGAGTCTCCCCACCCTTACGGTTAACCCACGTCAAACGTCAAATCAATTAAGTAATGTTGATTGATAAGAAAATTGAGTTGACTTGTCAAAAAATGATGGCGCCGCCCAATGATGTTATTTTTCGAGTCCCCCCACCCCTAGGGTGAACCCATGTCAAAGTTCAAATCAATTTAGTAATGTCAATTGATAAAAAAAGAGAGTTGACTTCTCAAAAAATGATGGCGCCGCCAAATGGGGCCATTTTTTGAGACCCCCCACCACTAGGGTGAACCCACGCCAAAGGTCAAATCAATTTAGTAATGTCAATTGATAAAAAAATAGAGTTGACTTGTCAAAAAATAATGGCGCCGCCCAATGGGGCCATTTTTCGAGTCCGCCCCCCGCCCCCCTAAGGTGAACCCACGTCAAAACTCCAGTCAATTAAGTAATGTTCATTGATAAAAAAAAAGAGTTAACTTGTCAAAAAATGATGGCGCCGCCAAATGGGGCCATTTTTTGAGGCCCCCCACCCCTAGGATGAAACCACGTCCAACGTCAAATCAATTAAGTAATGTTAATTGATAAAGAAAGAGAGTTAAATTGTCAAAAAATCATGGCGGCGCCTAATGGTATTATTTTTAGAATCCCCCCACCCCTAGGGTGAACCCACGTCAAAGGTCAAATCAATTGAGTAATGTTAATTGATAAAGAAAGAGAGTTAAATTGTCAAAAAAGCATGGCGCTGCCTAATGGTGTTATTTGTAGAATCCCCCCACCCCTAGGGTGAACCCACGTCAAAGGTCAAATCAATTAAGTCATGTCAATTCATAAAAAAATAGAGTTGACTTGTCAAAAAATAATGGCGCCGCCCAATGGGGCCATTTTTCGAGTCCGCCCCCCGCCCCCCTAAGGTGAACCCACGTCAAAGGTCAAATCAATTGAGTAATGTCAATTGATAAAAAAATAGAGTTGACTTGCCGAAAAATGATGGCGCCGCCCCATGGTGTTATTTTTCGAGTCCCCCCATCCCTAGGGTGAACCCATGCCAAAGGTCGAATCAATTGAGTAATCTTAATTAATAAAAAAATAGAGTTGACTTGTCAAAGAATCATGGCGCCGCCTGATGGCGCCATTTTTTGAGTCTCCCCACTCTTACGGTTAACCCACGTCAAAGGTCAAATCAATTAAGTAATGTTGATTGATAAGAAAATTGAGTTGACTTGTCAAAAAATCATGGCGCCGCCCAATGATGTTATTTTTCGAGTACCCCCACCCCTAGGGTGAACCCATGTCAAAGGTCAAATCAATTTAGTAATGTCAATTGGTAAAAAAATAGGGTTGACTTGTCAAAAAATGATGGCGCCGCCCAATGGGGCTATTTTTCGAGTCCGCCCCCCCTAGGGTGAACCCACGTCAAAACTCAAATCAATTGAGTAATGTTAATAGATAAAAAAATAGAGTTGGCTAGTCGAAAAACGATGGCGCCGCTCAATGGAGCCATTTTTTGAGTCCCCCCACCCCTAGGGTGAACCCATGTCAAAGGTCAATTCAATTTAGTAATGTCAATTGGTAAAAAAATAGAGTTGGCTAGTCGAAAAACGATGGCGCCGCTCAATGGAGCCATTTTTTGAGTCCCCCCACCCCTAGGGTGAACCCATGTCAAAGGTCAATTCAATTTAGTAATGTCAATTGGTAAAAAAATAGAGTTGGCTAGTCGAAAAACGATGGCGCCGCTCAATGGAGCCATTTTTTGAGTCCCCCCACCCCTAGGGTGAACCCATGTCAAAGGTCAATTCAATTTAGTAATGTCAATTGGTAAAAAAATAGAGTTGGCTAGTCGAAAAACGATGGCGCCGCTCAATGGAGCCATTTTTTGAGTCCCCCCACCCCTAGGGTGAACCCATGTCAAAGGTCAATTCAATTTAGTAATGTCAATTGGTAAAAAAATAGAGTTGGCTAGTCGAAAAACGATGGCGCCGCTCAATGGAGCCATTTTTTGAGTCCCCCCACCCCTAGGGTGAACCCATGTCAAAGGTCAATTCAATTTAGTAATGTCAATTGGTAAAAAAATAGAGTTGGCTAGTCGAAAAACGATGGCGCCGCTCAATGGAGCCATTTTTTGAGTCCCCCCACCCCTAGGGTGAACCCATGTCAAAGGTCAATTCAATTTAGTAATGTCAATTGGTAAAAAAATAGAGTTGGCTAGTCGAAAAACGATGGCGCCGCTCAATGGAGCCATTTTTTGAGTCCCCCCACCCCTAGGGTGAACCCATGTCAAAGGTCAATTCAATTTAGTAATGTCAATTGGTAAAAAAATAGAGTTGGCTAGTCGAAAAACGATGGCGCCGCTCAATGGAGCCATTTTTTGAGTCCCCCCACCCCTAGGGTGAACCCATGTCAAAGGTCAATTCAATTTAGTAATGTCAATTGGTAAAAAAATAGAGTTGGCTAGTCGAAAAACGATGGCGCCGCTCAATGGAGCCATTTTTTGAGTCCCCCCACCCCTAGGGTGAACCCATGTCAAAGGTCAATTCAATTTAGTAATGTCAATTGGTAAAAAAATAGAGTTGGCTAGTCGAAAAACGATGGCGCCGCTCAATGGAGCCATTTTTTGAGTCCCCCCACCCCTAGGGTGAACCCATGTCAAAGGTCAATTCAATTTAGTAATGTCAATTGGTAAAAAAATAGAGTTGGCTAGTCGAAAAACGATGGCGCCGCTCAATGGAGCCATTTTTTGAGTCCCCCCACCCCTAGGGTGAACCCATGTCAAAGGTCAATTCAATTTAGTAATGTCAATTGGTAAAAAAATAGAGTTGGCTAGTCGAAAAACGATGGCGCCGCTCAATGGAGCCATTTTTTGAGTCCCCCCACCCCTAGGGTGAACCCATGTCAAAGGTCAATTCAATTTAGTAATGTCAATTGGTAAAAAAATAGAGTTGGCTAGTCGAAAAACGATGGCGCCGCTCAATGGAGCCATTTTTTGAGTCCCCCCACCCCTAGGGTGAACCCATGTCAAAGGTCAATTCAATTTAGTAATGTCAATTGGTAAAAAAATAGAGTTGGCTAGTCGAAAAACGATGGCGCCGCTCAATGGAGCCATTTTTTGAGTCCCCCCACCCCTAGGGTGAACCCATGTCAAAGGTCAATTCAATTTAGTAATGTCAATTGGTAAAAAAATAGAGTTGGCTAGTCGAAAAACGATGGCGCCGCTCAATGGAGCCATTTTTTGAGTCCCCCCACCCCTAGGGTGAACCCATGTCAAAGGTCAATTCAATTTAGTAATGTCAATTGGTAAAAAAATAGAGTTGGCTAGTCGAAAAACGATGGCGCCGCTCAATGGAGCCATTTTTTGAGTCCCCCCACCCCTAGGGTGAACCCATGTCAAAGGTCAATTCAATTTAGTAATGTCAATTGGTAAAAAAATAGAGTTGGCTAGTCGAAAAACGATGGCGCCGCTCAATGGAGCCATTTTTTGAGTCCCCCCACCCCTAGGGTGAACCCATGTCAAAGGTCAATTCAATTTAGTAATGTCAATTGGTAAAAAAATAGAGTTGGCTAGTCGAAAAACGATGGCGCCGCTCAATGGAGCCATTTTTTGAGTCCCCCCACCCCTAGGGTGAACCCATGTCAAAGGTCAATTCAATTTAGTAATGTCAATTGGTAAAAAAATAGAGTTGGCTAGTCGAAAAACGATGGCGCCGCTCAATGGAGCCATTTTTTGAGTCCCCCCACCCCTAGGGTGAACCCATGTCAAAGGTCAATTCAATTTAGTAATGTCAATTGGTAAAAAAATAGAGTTGGCTAGTCGAAAAACGATGGCGCCGCTCAATGGAGCCATTTTTTGAGTCCCCCCACCCCTAGGGTGAACCCATGTCAAAGGTCAATTCAATTTAGTAATGTCAATTGGTAAAAAAATAGAGTTGGCTAGTCGAAAAACGATGGCGCCGCTCAATGGAGCCATTTTTTGAGTCCCCCCACCCCTAGGGTGAACCCATGTCAAAGGTCAATTCAATTTAGTAATGTCAATTGGTAAAAAAATAGAGTTGGCTAGTCGAAAAACGATGGCGCCGCTCAATGGAGCCATTTTTTGAGTCCCCCCACCCCTAGGGTGAACCCATGTCAAAGGTCAATTCAATTTAGTAATGTCAATTGGTAAAAAAATAGAGTTGGCTAGTCGAAAAACGATGGCGCCGCTCAATGGAGCCATTTTTTGAGTCCCCCCACCCCTAGGGTGAACCCATGTCAAAGGTCAATTCAATTTAGTAATGTCAATTGGTAAAAAAATAGAGTTGGCTAGTCGAAAAACGATGGCGCCGCTCAATGGAGCCATTTTTTGAGTCCCCCCACCCCTAGGGTGAACCCATGTCAAAGGTCAATTCAATTTAGTAATGTCAATTGGTAAAAAAATAGAGTTGGCTAGTCGAAAAACGATGGCGCCGCTCAATGGAGCCATTTTTTGAGTCCCCCCACCCCTAGGGTGAACCCATGTCAAAGGTCAAATCAATTGAATAATGTCAATTGATAAAAAAATAGTGTTGACTTGTCAAAAAATGATGGCGCCTCCCAATGGTGTTATTTGTAGAGTCCCCCCAACCCTAGGGTGAACCCACGTCAAAGGTTAAATCAATGGAGTAATGTTAATTGATAAAAAAATAAAGTTGACTTGTCAAAGAATCATGGCGCCGCCTGATGGCGCCATTTTTGAGTCTCCCCACCCTTACGGTTAACCCACGTCAAAGGTCAAATCAACTAAGTAATGTTGATTGATAAGAAAATTGAGTTAACTTGTCAAAAAATGATGGCGCCGCACAATGATGTTATTTTTCGAGTCGCCCCACCCCTAGGTTCAACCCATGTCAAAGGTCAATTCAATTTAGTAATGCCAATTGACAAAAAAATAGAGTTGACTTGTCAAAAAATGATGGCGCCGCCCAATGGGGCCATTTTTCGAGTCCGCCCCCCCTAGGGTGAACCCACGTCAAAACTCAAATCAATTGAGTAATGTTCATTGATGAAAAAAAAGAGTTGACTTGTCAAAAAATAATGGCGCCGTCTAATGGGGCCATTTTTTGAGTCCCCCCACCCCTAGGGTGAACCCACGTCAAATTTCAAATCAATTGAGTAATGTTAATAGATAAAAAAATAGAGTTGACTAGTCGAAAAATGATGGCGCCGCTCAATGGAGCCATTTTTTGAGTCCCCCCACCCCTAGGCTGAAACCACGTCCAACGTCAAATCAATTAAGTAATGTTAATTCATAAAGAAATAGAGTTAAATTGTCAAAAATGCATCGCGCCGCCTAATGCTGTTATTTGTAGAGTCCCCCCAACCCTTGGGTGAATCCACGTCAAAGGTCAAATCAATTGAGTAATGTCAATTGATAAAAAAATAGTGTTGACTTGTCAAAAAATGATGGCGCCGCCCAATGGTGTTATTTTTCGAGTCCCCCCACCCCTAGGGTCAACCCATGTCAAAGGTCAATTCAATTTAGTAATGTCAATTGACAAAAAAATAGAGTTGACTTGTCAAAAAATGATGGCGCCGCCCAATGGGGCCATTTTTCGAGTCCGCCCCCCCTAGGGTGAACCCACGTCAAAACTCAAATCAATTGAGTAATGTTCATTGATGAAAAAAAAGAGTTGACTTGTCAAAAAATAATGGCGCCGTCTAATGGGGCCATTTTTTGAGTCCCCCCACCCCTAGGGTGAACCCACGTCAAATTTCAAATCAATTGAGTAATGTTAATAGATAAAAAAATAGAGTTGACTAGTCGAAAAATGATGGCGCCGCTCAATGGGGCCATTTTTTGAGTCCCCCCACCCCTAGGCTGAAACCACGTCCAACGTCAAATCAATTAAGTAATGTTAATTCATAAAGAAATAGAGTTAATAAATTGTCAAAAAAGCATCGCGCCGCCTAATGCTGATATTTGTAGAGTCCCCCCAACCCTAGGGTGAACCCACGTCAAAGGTCAAATCAATTGAGTAATGTTGATTGATAAAAAAATAGAGTAGACTCGTCAAAAAATCATGGCGCCGCCTTATGGTACCATTTTTTGAGTCCCCCCACCCCTAGGATGAACCTACGTCAAAGGTCAAATCAATTGAGTAATATGAATTGATAAAAAAATTGAGTTGACTTGTCAAAAAATCATGGCGCCGCTTAATGGTATTATTTGTAGAATCCCCCCACCCCTGGAGTGGACCCACGCCAAAGGTCAAATCAATTGAGTAATGTTCATTGATAAAAAAATAGAGTTGACTTGTCGAAAAATGATGGCGCCGCCCAATGATGTTATTTTTCAAGTCCCCCCGCCCCTAGGGTGAACCCATGCCAGACGTCAAATAACTTGAGTAATGTTCATTGATTAAAAATAGAGTTGACTAGTCGAAAAATGATGGCGCCGCTCAATGGAGCCATTTTTTGAGTCCCCCCACCCCTAGGCTGAAACCACGTCCAACGTCAAATCAATTAAGTAATGTTAATTCATAAAGAAATAGAGTTAAATTGTCAAAAAAGCATGGCGCCGCCTAATGCTGTTATTTGTAGAGTCCCCCCAACCCTAGGGTGAACCCACGTCAAAGGTCAAATCAATTGAGTAATGTCAATTGATAAAAAAATAGTGTTGACTTGGCAAAAAATGATGGCGCCGCCCAATGGTGTTATTTTTCGAGTCCCCCCACCCCTAGGGTGAACCCACGTCAAAGGTCGAATCAATTGAGTAATGTTAATTGATAAAAAAATAGAGTTGACTTGTCAAAAAATGATGGCGCCGCCTAATGGGGCCATTTTTTGAGACCCCCCACCCCTAGGATGAAACCACGTCCAACGTCAAATCAACTAAGTAATGTTAATTGATAAAGAAATAGAGTTAAATTGTCAAAAAAGCATGGCGCCGCCTAATGGTGTTATTTGTAGAGTCCCCCCAACCCTAGGGTGAACCCACGTCAAAGGTCAAATCAATTGAGTAATGTCAATTGATAAAAAAATAGAGTTGACTTGTCAAAAAATGATGGCGCCGCCCAATGGTGTTATTTTTCGAGTCCCCCCACCCCTAGGGTGAACCCACGCCAAAGGTCGAATCAATTGAGTAATGTTAATTGATAAAAAAATAGAGTTGACTTTTCAAAGAATCATGGTGCTGCCTGATGGCGCCATTGTTTGAATCTCCCCACCCTTACGGTTAACCCACGTCAAAGGTCAAATCAATTAAGTAATGTTGATTGATAAGAAAATTGAGTTAACTTGTCAAAAAATGATGGCGCCGCACAATGATGTTATTTTTCGAGTCGCCCCACCCCTAGGGTCAACCCATGTCAAAGGTCAATTCAATTTAGTAATGTCAATTGACAAAAAAATAGAGTTGACTTGTCAAAAAATGTTGGCGCCGCCCAATGGGGCCATTTTTCGAGTCCGCCCCCCCTACGGTGAAACCACGTCAAAACTCAAATCAATTGAGTAATGTTCATTGATGAAAAAAAAGAGTTGACTTGTCAAAAAATGATGGCGCCGTCTAATGGGGCCATTTTTTGAGTCCCCCCACCCCTAGGGTGAACCCACG
>NW_021681249.1:4251-4796 GCF_001412515.2 Diachasma alloeum | reverse complement strand
CCACCCCTAGGGTGAACCCACGTCAAAGGTTAAATCAATTGAATAATGTTGATTGATAAAAAAATAGAGTAGACTCGTCAAAAAATCATGGCGCCGCCTAATGGTGTTATTTGTAGAGTCCCCCCAACCCTAGGGTGAACCCACGTCAAAGGTTAAATCAATTGAATAATGTTGATTGATAAAAAAATAGAGTAGACTCGTCAAAAAATCATGGCGCCGCCTAATGGTGTTATTTGTAGAGTCCCCCCAACCCTAGGGTGAACCCACGTCAAAGGTTAAATCAATTGAATAATGTTGATTGATAAAAAAATAGAGTAGACTCGTCAAAAAATCATGGCGCCGCTTAATGGTATTATTTGTAGAGTCCCTCCACCCCTGGAGTGGACCCACGCCAAAGGTCAAATAACTTGAGTAATGTTCATTGATTAAAAATAGAGTTGACTAGTCGAAAAATCATGGCACCGCTCAATGGGGCCATTTTTTGAGTCCCCCCACCCCTAGGATGAAACCACGTCCAACGTCAAATCAATTAAGTAATGTTAATT
>NW_021681249.1:1991-4078 GCF_001412515.2 Diachasma alloeum | reverse complement strand
CTTACGGTTAACCCACGTCAAAGGTCAAATCAATTAAGTAATGTTGATTGATAAGAAAATTGAGTGAACTTGTCAAAAAATGATGGCGCCGCACAATGATGTTATTTTTCGAGTCCCCCCACCCCTAGGGTCAACCCATGTCAAAGGTCAATTCAATTTAGTAATGTCAATTGACAAAAAAATAGAGTTGACTTGTCAAAAAATGATGGCGCCGCCCAATGGTGTTATTTTTCGAGTCCCCCCACCCCTAGGGTGAACCCACGCCAAAGGTCGAATCAATTGACTAATGTTAATTAATAAAAAAATAGAGTTGACTTGTCAAAGAATCATGGCGCCGCCTGATGGCGCCATTTTTTGAGTCTCCCCACCCTTACGGTTAACCCACGTCAAAGGTCAAATCAATTAAGTAATGTTGATTGATAAGAAAATTGAGTTGACTTGTCAAAAAATGATGGCGCCGCCCAATGATGTTATTTTTCGAGTCCCCCCACCCCTAGGGTCAACCCATGTCAAAGGTCAATTCAATTTAGTAATGTCAATTGACAAAAAAATAGAGTTGACTTGTCAAAAAATGATGGCGCCGCCCAATGGGGCCATTTTTCGAGTCCGCCCCCCCTAGGGTGAACCCACGTCAAAACTCAAATCAATTGAGTAATGTTCATTGATAAAAAAAAAGAGTTGACTTGTCAAAAAATGATGGCGCCGCCTAATGGGGCCATTTTTTGAGTCCCCCCACCCCTAGGATGAAACCGCGTCCAACGTCAAATCAATTAAGTAATGTTAATTAATAATGAAATAGAGTTAAATTGTCAAAAACTCATGGCGCCGCCTAATGGTGTTATTTGTAGAGTCCCCCCACCCCTAGGGTGAATCCACGTCACAGGTCAAATCAATTGAGTAATGTCAATTGATAAAATAATAGTTGACTTGTCAAAAAATGATGGCGCCGCCCAATGTTGTTATTTTTCGAGTCCCCCCACCCCTAGGGTGAACCCACGTCAAAGGTCAAATCAATTGAGTAATGTTCATTGATAAAAAAATAGAGTCAACTTGTCGAAAAATGATGGCGCCGCCTGATGGTACCAGTTTTGAGTCCCCCCCCCCTAGGGTGAACCCACGTCAAAGGTCAAATCAATTGAGTAATGTTCATTGATAAAAAAATAGAGTCAACTTGTCGAAAAATGATGGCGCCGCCTGATGGTACCAGTTTTGAGTCCCCCCCCCCTAGGGTGAACCCACGTCAAAGGTCAAATCAATTGAGTAATGTTCATTGATAAAAAAATAGAGTTGACTTGTCAAAAAATGATGGCGCCGCCTGATGGTACCAGTTTTGAGTCCCCCCCCCCTAGGGTGAACCCACGTCAAAGGTCAAATCAATTGAGTATTGTCAATTGATAAAAAAATAGTGTTGACTTGGCAAAAAATGATGGCGCCGCCCAATGGTGTTATTTTTCGAGTCCCCCCACCCCTAGGGTGAACCCACGTCAAAGGTCAAATCAATTGAGTAATGTTAATTGATAAAAAAATAGAGTTGACTTGTCAAAAAATGATGGCGCCGCCTAATGGTACCATTTTTTGAGTCCCCCCACCCCTAGGGTGAACCCACGTCAAAGGTCAAATCAATTGAATAATGTTGATTGATAAAAAAATAGAGTAGACTCGTCAAAATATCATGGCGCCGCCTTATGGTACCATTTTTTGAGTCCCCCCACCCCTAGGATGAACCCTCGTCAAAGGTCAAATCAATTGAGTAATATGAATTGATAAAAAAATTGAGTTGACTTGTCAAAAAATCATGGCGCCGCTTAATGGTATTATTTGTAGAGTCCCCCCACCCCTGGAGTGGACCCACGCCAAAGGTCAAATCAATTGAGTAATGTTCATTGATAAAAAAATAGAGTTGACTTGTCGAAAAATGATGGCGCCGCCCAATGATGTTATTTTTCAAGTCCCCCCGCCCCTAGGGTGAAGCCATGCCAGACGTCAAATAACTTGAGTAATGTTCATTGATTAAAAATAGAGTTGACTAGTCGAAAAATCATGGCACCGCTCAATGGGGCCATTTTTTGAGTCCCCCCACCCCTAGG
>NW_021681249.1:1299-1893 GCF_001412515.2 Diachasma alloeum | reverse complement strand
TCTCCCCACCCTTACGGTTAACCCACGTCAAAGGTCAAATCAATTAAGTAATGTTGATTGATAAGAAAATTGAGTTCACTTGTCAAAAAATGATGGCGCCGCACAATGATGTTATTTTTCGAGTCCCCCCACCCCTAGGGTCAACCCATGTCAAAGGTCAATTCAATTTAGTAATGTCAATTGACAAAAAAATAGAGTTGACTTGTCAAAAAATGATGGCGCCGGCTAATGGTACCATTTTTTGAGTCCCCCCACCCTTAGGGAGAACCCACGTCAAAGGTCAAATCAATTGAATAATGTTAATTAATAAAAAAATAGAGTTGACTTGTCAAAAAATGATGGCGCCGTCTGATGGTACCATTTTTGAGTCCCCCCGCCCCTAGGGTGAAACCACGTCAAAGGTCAAATCAATTGAGTAATGTTGATTGATCAAAAAATAGAGTTGACTTGCCAAAAAATGATGGCCCCGCCTGATGGTACCATTTTTTGAGTCCCTCCACCCCTAGGGTGAACCCACGTCAAAGGTCAAATCAATTGAGTAATGTTGATTGATAAAAAAATAGAGTAGACTCGTCAAAAAATCATGGCGCCGCC
>NW_021681249.1:0-1252 GCF_001412515.2 Diachasma alloeum | reverse complement strand
AATCAATTGAGTAATGTTAATTGATAAACAATAAGAGTTGACTTTTCAAAGAATCATGACGCCGCCTGATGGCGCCATTGTTTGAATCTCCCCACCCTTACGGTTAACCTACGTCAAAGGTCAAATCAATTAAGTAATGTTGATTGATAAGAAAATTGAGTTCACTTGTCAAAAAATCACGGCGCCGCCTGTAGTACCATTTTTTGCGTCCCCCCCCCCTAGGGTGAACCCGCGCCAAAGGTTAAATCAATTGAGTAAGGTTATTTGATAAAAAAATAGAGTTGACTTGTCAAAAAATGATGACGCCGCCTAATGGTACCATTTTTTGTCCCCCCACGCTTAGGGTGAACCCACGTCAAAGGTCAAATCAATTGAATAATGTTAATTCATAAAAAAATAGTGTTGACTTGTCAAAAAAGGATGGCGCCGCCTGATGGTACCATTTTTGAGTCCCCCCGCCCCTAGTGTGAACCCACGTCAAAGGTCAAATCAATTGAATAATGTTAATTCATAAAAAAATAGTGTTGACTTGTCAAAAAAGGATGGCGCCGCCTGATGGTACCATTTTTGAGTCCCCCCGCCCCTAGTGTGAACCCACGTCAAAGGTCAAATCAATTGAATAATGTTAATTCATAAAAAAATAGTGTTGACTTGTCAAAAAAGGATGGCGCCGCCTGATGGTACCATTTTTGAGTCCCCCCGCCCCTAGTGTGAACCCACGTCAAAGGTCAAATCAATTGAATAATGTTAATTCATAAAAAAATAGTGTTGACTTGTCAAAAAAGGATGGCGCCGCCTGATGGTACCATTTTTGAGTCCCCCCGCCCCTAGTGTGAAACCACGTCAAAGGTCAAATCAATTGAGTAATGTTGATTGATGAAAAAATAGAGTTGACTTGCCAAAAAATGATGGCCCCGCCTGATGGTACCATTTTTTGAGTCCCTCCACCCCTAGGGTGAACCCACGTCAAAGGTCAAATCAATTGAGTAATGTTGATTGATAAAAAAATAGAGTAGACTCGTCAAAAAATCATGGCGCCGACTGATGGTACCATTTTGAGAGTCCCCCCACCCCTAGGCTGAACCCACGTCAAATTTCAAATCAATTGAGTAATGTTAATTGATAACAAAATTGAGTTGACTTTTCAAAAAATCATGGCGCCGCTTAATGGTATTATTTGTAGAGTCCCCACACCCCTGGAGAGGACCCACGCCAAAGATCAAATCAACTGAGTAATGTTCATTGATAAAAA
>NW_021681248.1:19801-71766 GCF_001412515.2 Diachasma alloeum | reverse complement strand
CTACATTAGTGACGGCACCCTCAGCGTCGCATTTTTTTACAATGGTATCCTCGAAATGTACAAATGGGGTTGACGTTGCTGTTTGCAACGTAGGGTCTCGTTCCTGATCGGAAGATTCAACCTCTGGGACTCGTTCTGGAGATGAGACGGGTCTCATGTCTCCATCACTGAGAGCGACAAGATTGCTAATATTGGATTCAATTGAAACTGGAGGAGCGGTTCGTTGAGGGAGGTCGCCATCGCTACTTGACTTTTCCGTAGATTTCGTGGTGGTTTTCTTTTTTGGTTCCACCGGAACAGTTTTCTTTCCTGAGCGTAAGCCTACCATATTCCCGTTTTATAACAATCGAGTCNCAGTTCGGTTTATGTATTTTTCCGAATTCACTTCGGCTTTTAGTTATTCGACTGCAGGGTCCTCAGCCCCGTACGTCGCATTTTATTCCGTTAAAACGGTGATTGTGACGCTTAATCCAAATTATGAGGTGCCGATTCCCCCCCTTTTTTCACTCATGATTGGGTGGTTTTCGTGATTTTTGGTGGGTTTGTTGCGATCTCTGGGTTATGGAATGGGCGAAAATCAGTGACAAAAGGTGACCGCAAAGACTGTGCTGACCGTGACCAATCACAACAGGTAGAGACCAGGAGAAAGGATGGGATCGGATTGTATGGGATAAAGCACTAAGGTGCAATATGGCGGATTGCGCGAGAGTCAAAAATGGAGATCACGCAAAGAGAAAGAACCCCTTCGAATGTCATAAAGAAATGCTTTTATTTGTGATAACAAGAGGCTGTCCACAATGATCCCAAGATAAAACCTTGGAGAGTAGAATTTTGGAGAAATAGAATTGGAAAGGAATGAAAAGAAAAGGAAAAAANTGTCCCTATTCGGGCGCCAGAATTTTGTTGCGATCTCTGGGTTATGGAATGGGCGAAAATCAGTGACAAAAGGTGACCCCAAAGACTGTGCTGACCGTGACCAATTACAACAGGTAGAGACCAGGAGAAAGGATGGGATCGGATTGCATGGGATAAAGCACTAAGGTGCAATATGGCGGATTGCGCGAGAGTCAAAAATGGNGCAAAGACTGTGCTGACCGTGACCAATCACAACAGGTAGAGACCAGGAGAAAGGATGGGATCGGATTGTATGGGATAAAGCACTAAGGTGCAATATGGCGGATTGCGCGAGAGTCAAAAATGGAGATCACGCAAAGAGAAAGAACCCCTTCGAATGTCATAAAGAAATGCTTTTATTTGTGATAACAAGAGGCTGTCCACAATGATCCCAAGATAAACCCTTGGAGAGTAGAATTTTGGAGAAATAGAATTGGAAAGGAATGAAAAGAAAAGGAAAAAATTAATAGATAACGAATTAGCATTAACTTACAGTTGTTGATCAGGTAAAATTGGGGTGGGTGTGATCACTCAGTCGCGGTGATGTTGCGCTCCGATGACCCTTACTAGCAGGAAGAAAAGCTGGCTTTGATGACAAGTAGTGTTGATGGGTGACTCTCTGTGATGATGCGCTGACTTACAACGGCAGGTTCACTTGTCCGGTGAAAAGACAGGTAACACGGAGATTCGACTACCTGGGGCTGCACGAAAGAATGACTCCAGGTGGCCACTTGAACGATGNTGAAAGAATGACTCCAGGCGAGTATCTACAGCTCCGTGACGAATACTGCCCTCAAGACAGTGGGTTGAGGGATTAGTGGAGATGAGTCCACTAATCGGCTGAGTCCAAAATAGTGCAGTCGAAATATACAGATTGTGAATAATCACTGTCCGTGATTTGAGCCAGGCCAAGAACTGATTCGGCAATTGACTCTCGGTGACTCGTTCTTAGTAATTGGGGCTTTGCGACTGCGACTGTCTACTGACTGACTGCTGACTAATTGGCCGACTGACTGGGCGACTAACTGGCCTAGTAACTACCCTGGTAACTGACAACTGACTTGGATGTCCGGAGGCAGCCCTTATATATCCTTGATTGACTCCACCTGTAATGAGGGATCCTGTAGGGGTGGGTCCATGGCAACCCGATGTCCTCGGACGATGGCCATATCTGAGTATTCATATTATTTTATGACTTCTGCTTGCACCGGGCTGATCCGTGGTCAAGAGGGTGAAAAAGCGAGGGTGAGCTCAGAGCTCGCGTTCTACGCATGATTCAAGGAATCGGTCCTCTTTTATGATTCCCGGAATCTCAGTTTGACCCTTCGTAATGATGACGCACGCCTATCGAGGAGGAGTGATAATGGGGTGGAAATCGCCATAATTTCCGATCCATTGCGTTTTTACGAGCGCACGTGTTCATAGAATGACGTCATGTCCTCTTAGCGTGCGATAAGCTAGAGCATAACCTTGGAGAATTGTGATGCCTTCTTCCAGGTGAATTATCCGGTGTTCATTAGAATTGGCCTAGTCAAAAATGCTGAATGCATAGAGTGGAAAATCATGGTTTTACCAATGAGTGGGGAGTTGACTATCGATTCATTCATGTCACTCGTGAAGTATCTCAATTCATACCTGGTTGGGTGTATTTCGGGGCACGTGTGAGTCTTGCATTTTCCGGTGATTATTTCCTTACTCATTATAACAACGGTCCACAGAGGCTGGGTCTGGCTATTTGGAAACGCTTGATTATGAGTTTTTCCATTAGGCTGATTTTTATGACCGTGGTCACCCTCAAGTGGTTCCGGAGGGGCGTCTCGAAGTCGGCGTCCCCACATTTAGTGTCACCGAGCCCTCATAATTTACGCATTTTATGGGGTTCTTATGATCGTCGACAGCAAGCCATGGGTGTGGTTTTACTTATTGCCTGATCGCAGTTTCCATAGACACTGTATATCTTTATTGGTCAATTGTATCTTTGTATAGCCACGAAATCCACTGTTCCCCCTAGTCAGCCCAGCAACAATGCCGACACCCCTGGTACACGCATCGCCTTGGGTGGTAACAAACTCTGTCGTCCTGCACGTTCCATGGTATTTGTTGAAGATGGAGATTTTTGGTTATAAACTCCATAAGGAACACGCGGAGTCCGCGACAGGTTATTCAAGGGGATAATTACTCACGTTTAATTGCCAAAGCGCGTCCATTCCCGTTATACGTGGGTTTTTGCGCGTAAGAAATTCCACTCGTGTTCAAATTGAGTTGGTTCGCGTAGATAGTTAATTAAAATTAGGGTTTGTGGATCAATGTGTTCGGGGGGCTTCCCTGAGTAATTCATCTCAGGGTTTCCGAAAATTCGCTCTGCCGATTTCCGGATATTCCATTTTTGGTTTTTATGGATTTCCAGCATATTCNGAAGATGGAGATTTTTGGTTATAAACTCCACAAGGAACACGCGGAGTCCGCGACAGGTTATTCAAGGGGATAATTACTCACGTTTAATTGCCAAAGCGCGTCCATTCCCGTTATACGTGGGTTTTTGCGCGTAAGAAATTCCACTCGTGTTCAAATTGAGTTGGTTCGCGTAGATAGTTAATTAAAATTAGGGTTTGTGGATCAATGTGTTCGGGGGGCTTCCCTGAGTAATTCATCTCAGGGTTTCCGAAAATTCGCTCTGCCGATTTCCGGATATTCCATTTTTGGTTTTTATGGATTTCCAGCATATTCTCGCTGGCGTGTATGCCGTGTTTCTCGAGGGGGAATTCCCCCCCGACTCTCGACTCACCTCAGATACCCATCCACGTTTATACGTGGCTATTCTCGCTTCACGCGGGCATTTTAGAATTCCGCCCGCGGGTTAATTAACCTGAGGCGGCTAATTATTGAGGGAAAATGATTTTTTGGGTATTGTTGTCTTCGGTAGACTCTCCCGGACATTTTGTCTCAAGGTTCGTAATTTTTGACTCTGCCATTTTCGAGTTATGGCAAGTTGAGTTTTACGGAATTTCAGCCGTTCTGGGTGATACGAAAAATCGATGGATGAATACATTCTCCTCTCTCTCGCTCCCATTGTCGCTCGCATACCTTTCCCCCCAATTCTCGGAATTCTCGAGTATTTAGGGATTAGCGTGTATTTCTACTCTCCCCAAATGTTTATTTCGGCATATTTGAGGTATTTATCGGTGATATTAATTTCTTCGAATATTTTTGTCAGATTGGACTATTTCCTATCAGAGTGCGGAATTAATATTATGATTATTATTATTATCAGTATTGTTAGTTATTAATTGTAGATTTTTTCTTTTTTTAAATATTTTTTTTGAGAGAATTGAAATGCCTTTTTTTAAAAAAAAATCGGTGATTCTCATATTTCAATAGTGAAACACGTAAGAACGATGTTGATTTCTTTTCCTTTTTTTTGTAGTTTTGGCCANTTTCAATAGTGAAACACGTAAGAACGATGTTGATTTCTTTTCCTTTTTTTGTAGTTTTGGCCACCCAATACCCGTCTCCACCTAAAATCCACCCCTCTCTCCACAACCTAGCACACTGAGCGAACCCAGGACCGTTACCTTTCCCCAGAAATCTAGTTTTCTCCCTTTTTGTATAAATTTTTGAGATTTTGGAATCAATTAGAGTTGGTTTTGTTGAATCATCCGGTTTGGTAATTCCGGCGAAAAATTACCTGGCTCCCATAGATTTTTGTATTTTTGAGTTCAACTAGATGAAGGGGAAGAAGGGTGAAGGTAATAGGCATTTTTAACCCCCATACGAAAATGTCACGTTACACCTGTTATGAGCAATTATAATATTAGATTTAACAATCTAAGATTTTAGTTATCCGGGGCTCATAATCCATATTCTCTTCAGAAAACCCAGATAGAAAGTACAAAAGAGAACAGGTATAGATTTGAGAAAGTGATGTTNGCTGACATATTTGAAAATTATCGTCGTAGCTGCATTTCCACATATGAATTAGACCCATTACATTATTACACAGCACCTGGATTAGCTTTCGATGCAATGTTGAAATACACCCAGGTAAATTTGGAGCTTTTCACTGAGCCTGAAATGATACTATTCATCGAGAAAGGTATCAGAGGTGGTGTATCACAATGTGCAAATAGATATGCTCACGCCAATAATCCTTTCATGGGGGAGAAACTCTACGATAAATCGTTAGAAACATCATATTTGATGTATTACGATGTGAACAATTTATATGGTGCTGCGATGAGCATTAGTTTACCCTACGATTCGTTTGAATGTGTTGATAGCAGTTCTGTGGATATTTTGAATGTCCCTGATGATTCTCCGGTTGGTTCCTTGAAGTTCATCTGGAATATCCTCAAGAATTACACGAACTACATACAGATTTTCCTCTTTGTCCTGAGCATTTCATCCCTCCAGGAAGTAAACATGCAAAATTAGCGACCACACTTTATCCACACTTTATCCGAAAAAGAAGTATGTAATACATTATCGGAACTTGATACAATATACAGCTCTTGGGATGGAACTAAAACTTATTCATCGCATTTTGAAATTCAATCAGAAGCCCTGGTTAAAATCATATATTGATCTGAATACAGTTAAAAGACAACAATCAAAGAATGAATTTGAGAAGAACTTTTATAAGTTGATGAATAATGCGGTATTCGGAAAATAATGGAAAACGTCAAAAAGCAGAAAGACATGAAGCTTGTCACGAAATGGGGTGGTCGATATGGCGCAAAAGCGTTGATAGCAAAACCAAATTTTCACAGCTGTACGGCGTTTGATGAGGATATGACCATCATCGAAATGAATCGAACAGCTGTTTATTTCAAGAAACCGACCTACATTGGATTCACAATTCTTGATTTATCGAAAACGATTGTGTACGATTTTCATTATAGCTATCTTAAACCTAAATTTGGAGCTGCAGCAAAATTGATGTACACCGATACAGACAGTTTGTTATATTCGTTTCAATTACCCAATATATATGAGTGCATCAGACAAGATATACACAAATTTGATACATCCGACTATCAACAGAATAACGAGTATGAAATACCGTTGGAAAATAAAAAAGCGTTGGGCCTTATGAAAGATGAAAGCAACGGTCGAATCATGGTTGAATTTATTGGTCTCCGAGCGAAGACATATGCATTTCGGATGTTGGATAATGACAAAGCTAAGAAAAAAGCTAAAGGAGTTAAAAATGCTGCAATGAGGAAAATTACCTTCGACGACTACAAAAGCTGCCTCCTTGATAATGAGCATATTTTCAAGAATCAGTATTTGATCCAGAGTAAAAAACATGAGGTACACACAATATTCCAGAAGAAGTTGGCATTGAGTTGGGAAGATAATAAACGTGTTCTATTATCTCACACCACAGATACAATACCATGGGGATACAACAATCTGATTCAATAATTAATAAAGGAAAAAATAAATAATGAAATAACATTTTTGATTTTGTTTTTTATTACTCATCAATATTTGTACATTATAGAAAATAAAAANTGGGGATACAACAATCTGATTCAATAATTAATAAAGGAAAAAATAAATAATGAAATAACATTTTTGATTTTGTTTTTTATTACTCATCTATATTTGTACATTATAGAAAATAAAAAGAGAAAAGTTCACACTTCACACATCAGATTCATTAATTCAACTGTTATGAGAGTCATCGAAGCCTAACCATTTCACAAACAATGTATCCCCTCGTTTTTTCAGGACTTTCTCAACGAGATAGATGTCAGGGTGTTGCACTTTCGCCAATTCCTCCTCATAGAAAATACCTTCAATTGGACTACTCTGATAATCGATCAATTTATAAGTAGTTGGATCGGTCTTCCGTATCTGATTGATTTTGAAAATTTCGGTTGTCCAATTAGGTGTATAACCTTTCTCAAATGTATGTTTATATTTGCTGATTCTAACTGGATCATCAACTTTGAATTTAGCTTTCTTGATTTGATTGTTTCGGTTTTTTCCATAAATTCGGTGTTGAACGAACTTCTCGTTCGCACTGTTCACATCCTTGGGTTTCATTTTGATTGTCCGATGTCTTGTATCGTTATAACATGATATGATTCGAGGAAGTATATCCAACCGTTTGTATGATCCTTGGAGAGAAAATTTTTTCCACATTCTCTCCTTCAATGTCCGATTGAATCTCTCACAAACTGATGCCTTCAAATTGCTGTAAGTTGAATACATTTTTATGGTGAATTTTTGTAGAAGATTCTTGAATTCTTTATTATAAAATTCTTTCCCTTGATCAACATGTAAATTTGTAGGTACACGACCTTGTTTGAGCACCGATTCCATTGCTTCAGTTACATTTAGTCCACTTTTTGTTTTGATTGATACTGCCCAAGCGTATTTGGAGAAAATATCAATAATTGTGAGAAGAAATTTATATCCATTATTTTCCTTAGCATATGCTGACATGTCAAAGAGATCTGCCTGCCAAGTTTCATTGAGTCCTCGTATGTCCACTCGAAGTCTAGGATAATTCCTACNGGGCCCAATCACCCAATTACCTTTATATTTGCGGGTCCCCGTCTTCAAGTCCAATTCCGCCATCCCATTTGAAGTATCAAATAATTGTATATATTCTTGAGATAAATTATGAATATGTTCATCCTCTACAGAATCCGAACCATCTTCATGATGAGTATTATCAATTTCTATTGCAGGAAATGATAATTTTGTAGTATTCATGTCCAACTCTGAGCCTGATGGTAATTTTTCTGATATTTTTGAATCATACTTTTCCTCCAATCGTTGGATCTTTCTCGGGATGTTAGAGTCAGCAGTTTCTGCAGCACGTTTTCGTGATGTTGGTGATTCGAGAGATTTCTTTATTTTCCTCGGAATTTCAGCATAAGCAGTACGATCTACAATTTTTTGTAATGGTGTAACCACTGGTTTGAACACTTCATTCAGAGTTCTTTCTGTAATTTCCCTCCCCAATTTCATTAGCTTGTGCTTTTCGCGGATTGCTTCACTCGCGTCCGCAATTTGTTGTAAGACATGTTTCTCTTTATTTAAAATAGAACTTGTCATGATGAGGCTCTGGATGCAACTGCTTGGAAAAGCACGTGCATTATGTATTTATAAAACTATCGAATCCTCTCCTATAGCGACCATCATTCAGTTCTCTATCTTTATCAATCACGAGGAAGCTGTACCTATCAATATTCCAACATGAGGAACATATGTCTTTGAATTGGTTATAGGTCATATCAGTGTTGACATGATCTTCATAGATATGTCGCAAATTCTTATCATCCTGTTTGAATACAATCATTAAATTTGCATTATCACGTACAAGATGTTTTGGAATACGCGTATATGTTTGACAAAGATAGAAACAATCAACGTCGCGGTGTCTTCCCATACAAAAAAATGCACGCATATTATCTTGTCTTTCGCATGCAACATCATCAAAAATGAAAATGGAATTAGGACGCGCATCTTCCGGTTTTATCACCTCTTCAGGCTCGTTGAATGGAAAATATCCGATTATGTTGGTTGCTTCTAGAACGTTTTTTAGGAACTCATATTTCGGTTGATTCAATGATTTTGAATACACATAAACATTTTCGAATCTCATTCCATTTGGGTGTGTGATAAGAGCCAATAATGCGTTTGTTTTACCACAGTTGGAGGGTCCACAAAAAATGGCGCGCACTATATTTGGTAACAATTCTCCATGACGTTTATCTTTAATTTTATCATCCGCATTTTGTACTACCCGATCAAAATTCAAAATGGGTAATTTCACATCCTTTTCTGTAAACTTCATCGTTGATGACCATCACCTGTAAGTTCTCTCACTCTACTGCAGTCAGAACGTATAAATAGCGGGTATATATACCATTCACATTCAGTCGAAGATGAGCTATGATAGTGAGAGGATGTAAGAAGAGTGGTAAAGGGGTGTTCAATAAGATAATCAACAAATTACCTATCGAATTACATATCTCTGGTTATCAATATTGTGGACCGGGAACACAACTGTCAGAGAGGTTAACTCGCGACGATCCTGGAATTAATCCACTAGATAAAGCGTGCAAAGAGCACGATATCGCATACTCAAAAAATCGTGAGAATCTTGCAGCTAGACATAACGCTGATAAGACATTAGAAGAGAGTGCGTGGAGACGTGTATCATCAAAAGACGCGAGTTGGAGTGAGAAAGCTGCTGCTTGGGGAGTGGCTAATGCTATGAAAGCTAAGACTATTTTGGGATTTGGATTGAAGAAAAGAGTGGGGAAGAAAACTACAAAGTGTGGAAAAAGTCACGTGCAAGCGAAGAAGAAAACATGTGGTCGTGGTGCTGCAAAAAAACAAGTTGCTCTCAAAACACTCATCAGAACAGCGAAACAATCGATGCGCCCTGGAGATACGATAAAATCTGCTCTTCAAGCTGCACGAGATGCTGTCCGAAAAGCTGGAGGAAAGCGCTCCGTAAAATCACCAAGAATATTACCAGTTCCCGGGAAAATTGGTGGAGTGCTACCATTCTTGATTCCCTTATTTGCTGGATTAAGTGCCACGGGAGCTTTAGCCGGAGGCGCCGCAGGTATCGCAAAAGCTGTGAACGATGCGAAAGTAGCTAAGCAGTATCTTGAGGAGAGCAAACGTCACAATCAGACAATGGAAGAAATTGCGATGGGTAATGGGTTGTATTTGAAATCCTATAAAACAGGGTTAGGACTCCATTTGAAACCAAAAAACTCATAAAGCTACCACATCGAGCCCTCAGTGATGCTGATATCATCAGGTTCGCCCAACTCATGAAAATTCCCCATTTTCGAGGAGATTATATGAGAAATGCATTGCCTACAAATAGACCTCGGAAGAATGAATCAGCTATAGTGAATTTAGATGATAGAGATGGTCCCGGCACTCACTGGGTGGCATATAAGAAACGAAACAACGAAATTGTTTATTTCGATAGTTTTGGAAATTTACAACCACCAAAAGAATTGATTAATTATTTCGGTGTTGGTAGCCTTGTATAATATAATCATCAAAAGCATCAGGATTATGATACAATCATATGTGGTCATCTATGCCTCAAATTTCTCAGCGGACAGTTATAAATTTCGCTTACACTGATGTATTGAGTTAGTTTACAGCTGACAGGCATGGGGCAATCTTTCACATTAATACTGTCGGGAACGTCTTTCATTTTGGAAGCAAATTATTTTCCTCCAATCGAATTATCCTCCAATCATCGCTATAGTTTGGCTCTCGTTGAATTGCTGACATTCAATTCGATTCCAAATATCACAATCATCATTCCACCAGGCAGTTATGAAATTGATGATATTCAGAATTATTTGCAGAAAGTTCTACAAAAACGTGGTGTTGCAATTAACTTGAAACCCAATAACAATACTTTATGCAGTGAAATCAAAAGTGATCATGCAATAAACTTTGAACCCTCAGATTTGATTGGTAGATTACTAGGATTTGAGAATAGAATTCTATCACCGACCAAAACCCACATGTCTGACTTACCAGTCAGTATTCTTAAGGTGAATTCTATGTGTGTAGAGTATAACATCACTGGAGGTGCTTATGTCAATGGTAGAAAAGTTCACATCATTCATGAATTCTTTCCCACAGTACCACCAGGATATAAGATCGTTGAAGTCCCGAAAAACCTCATTTACCTACCAATCGGCGTTCAAGGAATAGATCATCTGCAGCTGAAATTGGTGGACCAAGACGGTGAATTGTTGAACTTCCAGGGAGAAATAATAACAATAAGACTCCATATCAAACGTACCTAATGGGTATCGTTTTCCAAACGAAGATCGGCAGGAGTTATAAAATGGAGTCATCCCCCCCAAAGACGAACAGTCGTCACAGACCCAGCAAGCCGCTAACACGTGNGCGTTCAAGGAATAGATCATCTGCAGCTGAAATTGGTGGACCAAGACGGTGAATTGTTGAACTTCCAGGGAGAAATAATAACAATAAGACTCCATATCAAACGTACCTAATGGGTATCGTTTTCCAAACGAAGATCGGCAGGAGTTATAAAATGGAGTCATCCCCCCCAAAGACGAACAGTCGTCACAGACCCAGCAAGCCGCTAACACGTGAAAGCATCCAGTTCCTCAAGAGTCTGAAGTTGAGACCTCGAGTGTGAATTTATAAATAAGAATGGAAGACATCTTGAAAATTCAAAAATCTATTGAGTTCGATGAGTCTGTTTCTCACTATGAGATGCATACTCATCAACCCTTCGCCTCATCATCGTACGGGAACAATGATGAAATATCAATTACTGTGCAACATCAAGATTTATGTCTATTACCTAGTAAGAGTTACTTGCATATTTATGGTCGATTGACCACTGACAACGGGACAACACTAACACGGAGAACTAGACTCGTGAGTAATGCCATCTGTCATTTGTTTGAGGAAATTCGTTATGAGCTCAATGGAATGGAGATTGATCGAGCGAAAAATGTGGGTTTAACGAGCATTATGAAAAACTATGTTTCCCAATGTCCCAACCAATGGTTCCTAATGGAAAATGCTGGCTGGATTAAGGATGACAGCATGGATAACAGTGAGAAAATCACTGATAACGCTGGGTATTTTGATATCTCAATACCACTAAGCCTCTTGCTTGGCTTCGCTGAGGATTATCAGAAGATTGTTGTAAATGCAAAGCATGAGCTCATCATCACGAGATCGAAAACTGACATCAACGCAATACTTCAGAGACCTGTCAGCCCACAGAATCCTGAGGAGAAGTGGAAGATTAACCTTCAAAAGATTGAGTGGCTAATTCCTTATGTGAAGGTTTCTGATGAGCGTAAGGTGAAGCTGCTGAATTTTATTGCAAAAGACACACCTATTGTGATGGGCTTCCGTACATGGGAATTGTATGAGTACCCTCTTCTCCCCATAACTGAGAAGCATGTTTGGGTTGTGAAGACATCATCTCAATTGGAGAAACCACGATACGTC
Organism: Diachasma alloeum; assembly: GCF_001412515.2. Taxonomy (NCBI): domain Eukaryota; kingdom Metazoa; phylum Arthropoda; class Insecta; order Hymenoptera; family Braconidae; genus Diachasma; species Diachasma alloeum. Next base: position 59,868 of record NW_021681248.1, on the reverse strand, counting down.
ATTCTGGGATTTCAAACCAACCGTAAAAATAGCCAGACAGCTAACGCCAACAACTTTGATCATTGCGGAATCCGAGATGTGAAGTTTTTCCTCAACTCGCAAAGCTACCCATATGGGAATTTGAATTTGGATATTGATCGTAATCAATATTCAACCCTATACAACATGTACGTGAACTTTCAGGAGTCTTATTATAGCAAGGAATCTAAATCATTATTGAACAGAGAAAAATTTATCACAAAAGCTCCATTAATCGTAATCGACTGTTCAAAGCAGAATGAGTATTTGAAAACGGGTCCTGTCGATATTCGTCTGGAATTTGAATCTTCTATGCCTTTCGCACCCAACACATCAGTGTACCGCCTCATCCTTCATGATCAGATTATTGAATATAACCCCATCAGTGGTGGAGTAAAGAAACTGATGTAAAAATTGAATTCGGAGGGTAAGAAATGGGAGAAATGGAACTAAATCAGTACAACTATGTATATTAAAACACGAATAAATTTTTTATTATCATTTTAAAAAATCTTAGATCTTATTATTGTACATATCCTTTCCTCACAAACATTACTATGATAATGAATATCCTAAAACTATATGAAACATGTTTTGAAAACAGTCTGTCTGAGTCCTTTTGATAATATAGGATTTATTATTTTCTCAAAAGAATATATTCTACGTTTGAAGCGGTCATGATCTCGAGCGATCTCTTCCCAAGGACTTCGACGGGCGGATCGATGTGTATAATCCCAATGCAACAACAAGCGAACTTGGGGCTCCAGTTGAAAACTAACGTTCTTCATACTTTCTTTCTGTTCACTCATATGCATAATAGTTTCAAACGTTTTACACTAAATCCACCTTCGCATCACCACGAGAACCGAAGAAAATCTCATACTCAAAACTGAGTAGCTGAATCGTATCCCGCAAATTTGATGAGAATTTGAATTTGGATATTGATCGTAATCAATATCCAAACTACCACCACCAAACACCGGGTTATATTACTTTCAGCGGCCAATGACAATAATTTTTCGAAAAAATCTTAAGTCAACATACTAATTAATTTGAACTCTTTTCACACCTTCCATGAACCAATATCAACGAAAAATGACACCCGATATATGTCTGCGGGCTATCTCCAACACACCCCACCTCGAGGTCTCACTACGCATGCGCGCAGCTCTCTCTACGCTTGGACTTCTGCATGTGCACAGGTTCTTTTCTCTGCTTCTGCTTAATTTCTATTATTTTCAAATAAATAAGGTAAGAACTCTATATTTTAAACATGAATTTCACAGAATTTCTAATAGCTTCAAACTCAGAAAACACTTTGATTCCATTATTAATAAAATACTACATCTTGAATGATAAATTAAAATGTCCCACATGTGAGTCTGATTTGAGGTTAAACCTTGACAGTTTGTACTTCAGATGCAGACGCTCTATTTTATCAAATAGAGAACACAATAATAATAACGAACGTATAAATTGCAATTTTAAAATAAAAGTTTACTTCAATACAATTTTTGATTTTATTAAAATAAAAATCACTGATGTTTTCAAATTTTTTGCATTTAAACTCAGTATTAACACAACACAGAAGTTTCTGGCTGGAGAGCTAAGACTATCAGAGAAATCTATAGTCAATCTGAATCAAATATTCAGGCTAATTTGTAAAATATATATAGATAAAAAAAAACAAAAACTGGGGGGCATCAACCATATAGTTGAGATTGATGAAACTAGATTTGGTCCAAGGGAGAAATCAATTAATAGAGCAGAAGGGTACTGGGTCCTTGGTGGGATAGACAGGATTACTAAAGAGACATCTAGTCTCGTAATAGAGGACAGAACTTCAGACACACTCATAAGACATATTAAGGATAATGTACATCTGGGTACTACCATACACACAGATGGTTGGGCCGCATATAGACGGATCACCAACCATGGGTACGTACATAAATATGTAAACCACAAATACAATTTTGTGGATCCAGATGACAATATACATACTCAAAATATTGAGTCAATGTGGAACAACTTAAAAAGAGAAATCCCTCGAAAAGGAGGTAAAAAAGAATATTATCCACTATACTATGCAGAGTTTGTGTTCAAGAAATTATTTAAACCTGAAGAGATTAACAAAAAGTTTCTCCAACATCTGTCTACCATTGAGCCAGTGCAATTTAGAATTTTACTAGATAATTTAAAATAAATTTGGCGACAAACCGAATTTTCAAATTTTGAATTTTTGAATAATTTAAAATTTTTATTGAAATTTTATGAATATTAGACCTAAAAACTAATACCTGACAGACTGGAAATACAATCTCATATGTAACAAATAAATAACAGCAGGCGAGGCCCAATGGAAGAAGGAAATAAAATAAATGTTTCCCTTCCAACAAATTTAATTTTATAAAATTTACCGTTAGAAGGACGGAGTAGGTGTTTGAGAAATAACCTCATCGAAAGTTTGTTACACTACTGAGGTTGTAAATACATCTTATAGGAGGGGTTCTCATTACAATTTGGGGTTATTGGGAATTTATTGCATTAACTCTCAAACATTTTTGGGACCAATGCCCCGCCGTATCCACGTTACGGTCCTGGAAGCATGACTAAGTGCGGTGGCCGGGAGTAAATTCATTAAAAAATCAATAAAGATGATTTAAATAACAAAATATAAACAGAACAGTGTTAAACAACCTTCAAAAAACATGTATTTACAAAACTGAGTAGCTGAATCGTATCCCGCAAATTTTGGAAATTTGCTCCAATCGCTCCTAATATCTGAGACAATTTCTCACAAGGATAACATTTTTTCACTGTAACAGCTCTGAATTTTGAATAAAAATCTTTGAAGTTCTTGCGTATTTTATTGATGAAGCCATCAACCGGTGGAAGTTCAAGTGGTGCGTGAATTAGCAGTTTCGTTACAACTTCATTCTCATGAAGACAGTATGGTGGAACGCTGTGCAACCATTGAATCTCACAAACATGCAACAGTTCTAGCTCAGCATTATTCACTTTCGAAATTTTCCCTCTCAGTTCCTCACAGAATTTCTTCAACTTTTGTAGATTGTCAATGCTCAGGATAATGTGGGATAATTGTTCGTAACGTTTGATACACTGCAAACAATCACTTCTATCCGGATGTCGCTCAGCTTTTAATGTCTCATAGTTGTCCCATAGACAATGCAAATCACTAACCAGATAGTTTGCGAATTCGTGAGCATCTTCATCAAAGTGTTGATGGATGATGTCTTCATCGGGGTTGGTCCCCCCACTATTCCCATGATAATTATGCGTATAACAATAACGAGGACACATTTTTCTATCCCACTGCGGATAATGATTCTTGATGCACTGAACTTGATTTCGGATTGAGTGTGGATCGTTCAGAGTGTGCGAATTATATAGCGAATCCCCACTCTAACTTTTAATTGATGATTCATCATGGAACAGTCCAGAAACATCGAGAATATTCGAGAATAATCGCGTATCATATTTCATGCATGTCTCGATAGTGAGTACCCCCACTTTGCGAGCTAATGAGCAATATGGATACCCCCACCCCTAGAACCGAACGATCGTGCCTCCCCCTACCTGAAATGAATCATCACACGCAAGTCTCGACAGGATTTACGTGATATCCCCANGCATGTCTCGATAGTGAGTACCCCCACTCCACGAGCTAATGAGCAATATGGATACCCCCACCCCTAGAACCGAACGATCGTGCCGCCCCCTACCTGAAATGAATCATCACACGCAAGTCTCGACAGGATTTACGTGATATCCCCACCCCCATATGACGTCATACTCCCCTCACCACGCGTGAGTCATCATTCCCCCTCCGGGTGACTCAGCGATGACGTCATCCCTTCGAGAATTTTCGACGACAGTGCTGCCATCTGGCGGTGGTGAGGGGTAGCTTGAGTCAGAACCTGCCCTGTTTAACTACTCGGTTTCATTCAGACCAAAAAATCGGTTTGAATCAAGCCAAAGAATTGGTTTGAATCAAGCCGATCTTTTTGTCTCTGTATACATTCGTGTGACGTGGAGATGAATGCTATTCAGATAATATGAAAGAATTGAAATTAAAAAGTCAACAAAAAAACATGAAAATACGCAAACATCATCACGAAAAAAGACATCGAAAATGAAATAAAAAAATATCATAAGCCAATAAGAATTTAAGAATTATTTTTAGATAAGTGTGTCTCAGTTTCGTCATTTAACGGGAGTCTCGAAACGAACGCCTTTATCTGATGAAGTACGTTTTTTCCGAAATTAATTTGTTATTGTATTTTCAGCATGCATAATACTGTGAATAAGAACTGTTTGGATATGAGTAATATTGGAAAATAAAAATTTAATCATGCCGAAGCCATTCGGAAGCCCACTACTAATGAAATTGGTAGAAATGAAAGAAAAAAAAAGAATTTCGTCACGTAAGGTAACAGCCAGATGGCTTCCACGGAAAAGGCTGAACCCCTGCTTGTTCCTCCAATTTTCAAAAAGTTGACCACCAGGTGGACACCCGCACATACACACGGGGTGGTCAAACTTCGTATTTTTACATTTCAGACCATTCTGCATCGTTTCCAAGCAAAATTAGCGATTCGAAAAATCGAACGATTTCAATGCTTCCATTCGGAAGCAATATTTTGATCGAATATCGACCGGCCCTAGAGTGAAAAATAAAATTAATACGCGAAAAATTTTCGAAAAACCGGTCTAGGAGCTTCTTGATGACTCTGAAGTATTTTTTATCTTGAAGTACGAGAAAAAAGAAAATTTTCTTTTTTTATTTATCAAAACCGGATGCTCCATTCAGAAGTAATGATTTTTTGAAAATTTCAAGTTTCGTAATGATTATCTCAGAAACAAAAAGTGGCAGGGCAATGAAATTTTGCATGATCACTGGCTATATGTAGTAGTTCAAAATGCAACTACTCAATGATTTTTCCCAGACACAAAAAAATCCGGTCTGGCTGAGTTGACATGGAATGTCCTATTTGCCGTTGCCAATAAATATGATTTACCTGTTGAACATTGGGACGTCGAGACTGCTTACCTTCATGGCGATCTGGAAGAAGAAAATTACGTAAAACCACCTGAAGAATTATTGAACAAAAATGAGTAAAATAAAGTCTGGAAATTGAAGAAGGCGATTTGTGGCGTGAAGCAGAACGGAAGATCCTGGAATCGAAAATTAAGTAAAATATTGATGTCTTTGGGATTCAAACAGTGTGCAGCTGACCAATGCATTTATTTCCAGTATGTAAACAATAAAAGTTGTATCATTGCAGTGTATGTTGACATCTTACTGGTATCAGCTGATGAGACTTTGAAAACATCATTGAAGCAGACACTCAATAATTATTTCAGCACCAAAGATTTTGGACAAGTCAATCACATCCTTGGTTTGAGAGTTACTCGAGACAAGACTGAAGGAAAAACTTGGATTGACCAAGGAGCTTACGTCAAGGAAATTCTGGAACGCTTTAATATGGAAGATTGCAACCCCGTATCAACACCCTTGGATGTCAACCAAAATCTGGACTTGCATGACGAAGCTGACGAACAAGAATTACAAGAGATGAGCAGAGTACCCTACCAGGAAGCAGTGGGGGGCTTTACTGTATTTGAGGCAAGCCACGAGACCTGATATAGCTCATGCGATGAGCGTACTTAGTAGGTATAATCATTCACCTCGCAGGATATACTGGCAAGCAATTAAGCGTTTGTTCAGGTATCTCAAGGATACAATGGATTATAAGCTGAGTTTCAATAAAGTGGATGAGTCCATTGAAGATTTCAGTGACGTGGATTGGGCTAATAATATTTTAGATCCGAGATCTGTTACAGGATACGCTTTTGTCATACAGGGAGCAGCAACTTCCTGGGCTAGTCGACGTCAGCAGACAGTTGCCTTGTCAATAACCGAAGCTGAATACATAGCATTATCATCTGCTTGTCAAGAGGCCATGTGGTTGAGGTTACTGGTTAGTGACCTTGATCCAGAGATGCTGAATCAATCGACTGTCATTCATAGTGACAACAAAGGTACAATTGGCTTAGCTGAGACATCGAATTAAAGCTTTAACAAAAGATGAAATCATATTCTGTCGTAGGAAACTAGGAGTATTGAATTAAGACAAGAAAAATAGGGACTATTTTTAATTATATTTTTTTGATATTTTTATAAATGAATTTTATATGAATCTTATTATGCTTTATGTAATTCCGATTAAGTGGGGGTGTTGATCGTCATTTACACTCGCTATCACTCACATAAGTATAGATTGAATAGATGAAGAAGTTTTCTATGTATATGTAAATGTAAGATCCTAACCTAACCTCGTGTAAAAATATATACTCTCTCATGGCGTCTACTCAATATACTGTCCACACATATTTATTTATCTTGCTCCAAATATCCACTGCCATGATCCAAATTTCAAGTTAATAATAATGATATTTCCATTTTCACACAGGCTAGAGCGCGCATACGTTTTGATTGATCTAAATAGAGGACACTGGGACGAGTATTTTGAAAAAAAGATTGAAATCGGTTGCGTAGTTTTTGAGACATAGCCCATAATAGGTTTTCAGGAAAAGTTGAATATCTCCGAAACTACTGGACCGATTGAGCCCATCTTCAATACCAGTTTTCCCTATTAGGCCAGTCAAATAAGGACTTTTTTTGGCCGAAATCAAGGATGATAGAAGACGGATAAAAACCATGAGATATTATGCGGAAGAATGATATTAAACACATAATAAGTTTTTGGGATTGTAGCAAACCGGGAAATTGTTTAAAAAAATTCAAAACTGAAAAATTAAGCATCCACGTGACCTTCTTTGATTTACGTCGACGAAACCGTGATAGCTAGGATAAAAATGCATAAAACTCAATTTGCTCAGCATAAAATTTCATACAAAAAAGTCACTAGTGGCATTTTCGTAATTTCAACCGTCAAGCCGCCAAGCGCGCTCAAAGTTAAACTACGAAAAAGCTGATTCGCCGCCAATGCCGAAAAGTCCATTTTAGTTGCAAAATGCAATCAATTTATGAAAAAGTTGATTGAAAAATCTGAAAAAAAATCAGGATGCATCTTGACCCTTCACAGAATGTCTCCAAAGGAGGAAATTTTTTAAAACCATTTTTCGATTTTTCAGTACTCCCCATTTTTTCCTTTTTTGTCATATTTTAACCAAAATTTGCCATAACATAACTTTTGATCCAGTTATCTTATTGGAATAAGAACAAAAGGTGATTTTTCATTTTTATTTTCACTTTATTGACATTTTCACTCAACTTTCATATTTAACTTATTATTTGTTGATAAACTGAAAAAATTTCTGTTTTTTCAATATATAATCTAACTGGAAAAATTTTTGATCAAGCTCGGTAGCTTTATCCTAAACTTGAGTCATTGGGATCAATCTTGAATTTTTTCGTAATTTTCTTGGCATTTGTTAACGTAGATTTTTGATAATATAAAAGGAAAATTTTCGATTTTTGTCATTTTTTCAATATCAAAAAATTCTTTGATTTTTATTTAAATTTTTTGATATCTTGGTATTTCTTTTATATTTTCAATACTTATTGAGCTATGAATTATTTTAGATTTAGGGAAATGTCGTCGGGCGCGCCCCACTCCATGCGCTTGATCTCCCCAATTTCTCAAAAATCCGTTGTCCTCAATATCTCAAAAAGTACGTGACCGAATTCAATTTCTTTTACGTCAAAATATTCCTTGTGATAATATCGATCGAATCAAATCATAATATTGCTACCTATTTAGCGATGGTTTGCTAATAATTGGCATTTTTCATTTTGATGAGAAAATCGGTTTACGCGCGATGACTGTCTGAAAAATCAAGATAGGAAGTTGAAATTTTGTAGGCCTGTAGCTCAAATGGTGCCATTGGCTAGAATTGTAGATAGGTAGAATCGGATTAGTAGTTTAGGAGATATTCAACTTTTTCGAAAAACTGTTATACTCAATAACTTCTAAACTACTGGGTCCATTCAATTTTTTTTTTCAAAATATTCGTCATAGTACCTTCTATCAAGATCAATCAAAATATGCATATCCGCCCATACAAAGTTTCCGAGATATCAGCGTTTTTCTGTTTTTGTCATTCAAAAGTTCATGTGGTGTCCATAATACACTTAAAACTGGAAGTAAACATCTGAAATTTTGGCTACTGATTCGCATTATTAACCCACATTTGTGTATAAAATTTTGTGTCAATCGATTCAGTACATCCTGGCGTACAGCAATTCATTCAAAAATCTTTTTTTTTTAATCACACATTGTCATGCTATCAATGATTTTTGCCTCCGTAAGACTTCGACAGTCATATAACATAAATTTATGATTTTTTATATTTTCTATTATGTAATATTTGATGGAATATCATAGCTAGGACGGAGACATAGGTCGGTATGTCGGTAATATAAACCAATTCTCATTATTAAAAGTGTGGTCGTTAGTCAACGTTGTGTATCATATAAATATTGTATCATTACTTGTGCCTAAGTTGACTGGCGCTAGTATTTCAGTTTATTTTTCAAAATATTCGTCTGGATGTCCTGTATCTGAATCTATTAAAACATATATAACCCGCCATACCATGTTTTCGAGATATTTTAGTTTTTCGCTAAAAATCCTTGTACGCGCTGTCAGTTTAAAAAAAATCAAAATATCAACTTGAAATTTGTCACAGATTTTGCTTTTATGAATACAATATTTTATATTGAAGATGGGCTGAATCGGATGATTAGTTTAGGAGATATTCCACTTTGCATCTGAAACGATTTTCTTGAATATCTCGAAAATTACTTGACCGATTTCATTTTTTTTCCAAAATATTCGTCTTGATGTGCTCTATTCCAACCAATTAAAATATATATACCCTGTGATTGGAAATTTTTGAGATATTTCAATTTTTCATTTTTCCGCTAAAAATTCTTGTACGCGCTCTCAGTTGTTCAAAAATCAATACATCCCGTCGAAATTTGGCACAAAGTTACCTTCCATGAGTATAATGTTTTGTATTGAAGATGGGCTCAATCGGAGAATTAGTTTGAGAATATCTCAAAAACTACTTCACCGATTTCATTTTTTTTTCTTCCGAATGGAAGCTTTATAATCGTCCGATTTTCACATTCTAATTTTTATGGGAAATGATGTAGAATGGTCTGAAACGTAAAATTACGAAGTTTGGCGACCATGTCTGTATGTGAATATGTCCACCGCCACGTTCCCGGTGGTCAATTTTTAGAAAATGAGTAATTAAGTGGCTAAAATAATTCAAAAAAAATTGAAATTTTGTCAGATTATAGATCTTAATGAGGACTTAATGAGGATACTATGCACAATTTCAGCCCAATTGGTCGAGTAGTTTTTGAGATAGAGTGATTAGTTTTTAAACCGTTTTTCACGAATATCTTTAAAATTATTAGACCGATTTAGATTTGTTTTCTTTCAAAATATTCATCTCGATGTTCTCTATCTAGACCAATAAAAACATATATACCTGTCCGTACAAATTTTTTGAGATATTTCCCCTTTTCTGTTTTTTCATTAAAATCGTTGTAGTCAACTTTTTCTGAAAATTTATTATGTTGAATATCTTTAAAACTTTGCAAACGATTCCACTTTTTTTTCAAAATATTCGTCGTGATGTCCTCTACCTCGATCAATCAAAACATCTATACCTGTTCATACAAAATGTTCGAGATATTCCCCTTTTTCTGTTTTTTCATTCAAATCCTTGTATTATGCAAAGTACTAGTACTCGTGCCTGTAAGAGGCATACGCATATGCCTGTCACAGGCACGAGGAACGGATCCATTCGGAAGTTTACTATCAATGGAATTGGTAGAAATGAAAAGAAGAAAAAGACTCATAACGCAAAAAGAAACGGTCGCATGCTTTCTGTCGAATAGGCTCGAACCCCTGCTTGCCTTAAAATGGCAACCGCCTTTTTTATCCCAATGAAACTTGTTCACCTTGACGGTTAGTTTTCAGATACCTCATCATTCATGTCAATCTCTCTAATTTTACTCGAAAAAGGCCACAAAAACGGTTCTGTGGTCACACTGAAGATTCAAACATCCTTGGCGCACCTTGGTGTAATTGTTCCGTTGATCTATTTACCAACAGAAATTATCAAATGTCAACAATAAACAAAAAAAATTTCCTACTACTTCGAGGATTCTGGTATTCTAATCAGTGCCAATTCAACCAGAATCGAGTTAGTATCATTTGTCATTTCATTCAACACATCACGATGTATTCAGTCAATGAATAGCGCACACATGTTCGTGCTATTTTTTTCTTTTCTTTTAGCGCAAGAAATGCGAAGCAGACTTGATCTCCACGCGGTACATCCTGGATCACGGTAAAAAATGCTGAATCTTCAATTTGACCACAGAACTCGTTTTTGTGGCATTTTTCGAGTAAAATTAGAGGAAATTACATTAATAACGAGGTATCTGAAAACAACTCATCAAGATGAATAAATTTTGTTGGGGTGAAAAATGCGGTTGCCGCATTTTTCAGAAAAATGTAATATCAGAACCCTCCCCATCACCCCCCTAAATTTTCACCCCTCCGACTACATGCGGCTGTCTTCAACTCCCCGGAGAAACCGCATGATCATATATTAGTAGTATAGCTAAGCGGGTCCGGGATAGCTTCGCGAAATCACCTCCAGGGCGCTACCGTCGTGGAAGGTTCTGGAATGGTGGCGCCACCGTCGCGGAATTTTCTAGACAGATGACGTCATCGATGAGTCACCTCATCAACTCGGGGGGCGTGGTGGGGGTACTTCCTGAGTCCTGTTGGGACTTGTATGGAATATGATACTAGTAGCGGTGCCACCGTCATGGAATTTTCTAGACGGATGACTCATCGACTCGTGTGGTGGAGGAACCGTCGTGTTGGAACTTGTATGAAATCTGATGACCTGTTGAAACCTGCATGAAATCGGATATTGGCGCCAGCGTCGCGGAATTTTCTAGACGGATGACGTCATCGACTCGCGTAGTAGGGGAATTCTTCTAAGACCTGTTGGGACTTGTATGATGACATGTTGAAACTTGCATGAAATCGGATATTGGCACCACCGTCATGGTATTTTCTAGACGGATGACTCATCGACGCGCGTGGTGGGGGAACCGTCCTGTTGGGACTTGTATGGTGATATGTTGAAACATGCATGAAATCGGATATTGGCACCACCATCGCGGAACGTTCTAGATGGATAACGTCATCGATGAATCATTCTGACTGATGACTCATCAAGTCAGGGCGTGGTGAGGGGTACTTTTCTCGAATTTTCTAGACGTATGACATAATCAATTCAGACCGTTGGCTGATGACTCATTGACTCGGGGGTGGTGGAGATATCTCGTAATTCCTGTTGGGATTTGTATGAAGTATTATACCGATGAGAACTCGCATGAAAGAGGATATTATAATGAGTCATAGCTTTCTTTGAATAAAAATTATATCATAACGTATTTTTTTCGAAAATATTATCAATTATTCGAGAATTTTCCATGACAGTTCAAATTAGGGGGGGGGGGGAGGAGGGGAGTTTTCTATAAAACTATCAGACTCCACCAAATTCGGCTTCACTTGAGAATTTGAATTGTTTCCAGTACGATCGGTAGTTCTCGAGGAGGTAATTACAATGTTGATGCTGGATGTTCAAGGTTTTCAACACCCAATTCGGAAATTTATTGTAAAAGAACTGGCACTTCAAGCAGTTGTAAAAGAACTGGCACTTCAAGCAGTTGGAACAAATGAGTGTGCTTGTCTGATTTTCCAACCCCCATGTGGGTGGAATGAATTATCAGCAAAATACCAAAGAACCAATGAATGGATTATTAATAATCACCATGGAATCAATAAGATGAACTCGCCTTTATATTTTTCAACTTTTGAAAATTGATATCGAAAAAATCTAATGGGGTTTACACCCGCAATTCAAATACACGCCTGGAAGACTGTGATGTGTTCCATCTTTTCCCCACAGGAGTATTCATCATCATAATGATTATTTTATTATTATAAGATCAAGAATATAATGGATGCTTATTTTTATCAATGGACAGAGGGATAATTTGGTGGGGAGGATTTTAATCGGAGAGTAAATGATTCAAACAGAGAACCCCATGAGATTTTGTTATAGGAATTTATTGACATTGATTATCTTTATAATTGCTCGTCAATTTAAGGTCTAGCCATACAAAAAACTCATTTAGTTTGATTGATTCTCGCTTCAGATTTCAATGAAGTTGAAGAGCGTCCCCTTACCAAGATATTTGAGTTTGATTTTCTTCTCTGAAACAGCATTCTGCAACGTCTCATAGAGAGCCTCACTCAGGATCACTTTCACTACCCGCTCTGGTAAGAAGACACTGAACTGGTCATCGATGATGATGACGATGCTTGATCCGAACTTGGTTGGCACTTTTCTGACACCTGTGATGGAATACATGATGTTAGGATCCAACTCGATCATCTTCTTCGTTTGCAAGAAACTCTTGCATGCAGCATCGTTAATTGCAGAGAAATCCATTATATCAGTATAACTGAAAAAAATTCAAGAAGAATATGATTAGTATCATGATTGTCTGCTTTTCATCACAATATTTACACTACATGTATGAAAATATACTTACTGCTGTAGTTAGTTTGAGATCGAGGTACTTCTTCTCAAAATTCTTTCCCAACCACACACTTCGAATATGAGTGATGAACTGCTCTCGAAATCTTTCTGCGGGTTTATATATGCTAGTCTTATCAAAGTATGACGTCATCCTACTCTAGAATCTTCGAGAAGACTTTTGCGCCATCTGGAGACTTCTCGAATTACATTGAGGGTATTTCCTTATTCTTGGTGATGAATCAGCGAAGAAAAGACTCATCTCCTTATTAAATATGACATCATCCCACTCTAGAATCTTCGAGAAGGCTCGAGCGTCATCTGTAGACTTCAGAAGTGATATCGAGACTGTTCTAGAACTTTCGAGAGTGAAATCTGAGACGCTTCCCCCCTTCAGCTTATCAAATTTATTTCTCAGGATTGTTTTTTTTTATTGATGACTCATTCCCGGGGGTATATTAAGGAGGAGAAGGCGGTGTTTGAGGTGAATTAGAGAGTGAATTTCTGTGGTTCCCGGTAGCTTAGTCGGTAAGAGTGCCCGGCGCGTATCTGGGAGACCCGGGTTCGATTCCCGGCTGGGTGAAGCGGAAATTTTTTCTCTCTAAATTCTAATTCTCTTAGAATTTTTGAACAGCCGGGAGTTGCTTAGTGCTCATTCTCTCTCTTGAAATGGATGATCAGAGAAAAAAATTATTGCGAAGAAAAATATAAAACTTCTGAATAAATATCTCCGGAGAGTAAAATCATGTGGTGAAAAAAGTGACCTTCAAGCGACGATCGTGAAATTATTATGGTTTAGGGAAGCTTTCAAGTTACACTTGAAGTATGGTTGTGGAGCAAAGAGAAAAAAATCAGTGAGGAAGATTTCAAACCGAGTACAATGGAAGGATCTACAATCGGCATTCAGAGACCGTATTAGAACAGGAGCTGTAATCAACTTAACTCACAAAGACATCAAATCATTTCTACAGGATTGTAAGGTGCTAGTTCCTTCGCATTTGAAGGATATTTTAGCCGATGAGGGTAGTTTGAGAGTTGATTGTGTGCTCTCATGCAAATTCTCTATTGTGCGATCAGATGAGGTTCAAGAAGAAACGAAATACTTCAGTGCGAAAAACCGGGAGATTCTTCAGGCAACAGATTTAAACGACTGGTTCAAAGAATCCGTCATTGATGACGTCATCCCAAAGCAAGAAGATTTCCAGGAGACTTTTTCCGGTTGGACATTGACGGAAATCATCAATTTGATGATCAATATTAACAAATATGAATCTCTCAAAGGTGGAGATTCAACGTTCATCGAGATACCAAAGGACATTCAAGCGAAGAAAACTGTTGGTATTATAGAAAATAGTGAACAGTTCTGTTTCTTGTGGGCGGTTATAGCAGCTCTTCATCCAACAAACGTTAATGCAACTCTACCAGGTTCATACCCCGATTTCCGTAATAAACTCAAATATGAGAGGCTCAATTTTCCAATGACGCTCAAAGGTATCCCCAAATTTGAAGAAATGAATGATCTGAGTATCAATGTTTATGGACTTGAAGCATACAGTCGTAGCAACACAATCTTTCCTGTCTATTTGAGTAAGAGAATCACCGATCGAGAGATAATCCACCTGCTAATGGTTGAAAACAATCTGGATAAACCGGACACATCAGTTTGTCATTTCGCATGGATTCGCAATATATTGCGTTTAGTTAGTTCTCAAATTTCTAAAAGCAAAGGTTTCACATGGTTATGCGATCGATGTTTCTGTCACTTTAGATATCAAGATTCATTTCAGAAACACAAAGAAGATTGTGCAAACTTGAATAAAGTACGGATGATAATGCCTCAAGAGAAGGATAAACTACTCAGCTTCAAAAATTTCAAACATGCTGAGGCTGTACGACTTGAAGCTGTATGCAGACTTAGAGTGTATCATAGACTCAACGGAAGATGATCATCATATTCCCCATAGTGCTGCATTCTACGTGAAATGTGCTTTCGATGACTCGCTATCAGAATTTAAAATTCGGCGAGACGTTGATTGTATTGAATGGTTCACAACAGAGATGAAAATGTTAGCGTATAAAGTAGATGGTCATTTGAAGAACAATGTGAAAATGGAAACATTGACAGATCAGCAAATGAATGACTTCCAAACTGCATCGATCTGTCATATCTGCAAGAAACCTTTCATCAAAAGCGATAAGGTTCGAGATCATAATCATCTAACAGGAAAATATCGTGGAGCTGCGCATAACAGTTGCAATTCAACTTATCAAGATTCTCACACCATTCCGATCGTATTTCATAATTTCTCCGGTTCTGACGCTCATTGCATCATTCGGAGTATTGCAACATCATTCGAAGGTGACGTGAAACTTCTTCCAGTGAATAAGGATCGATATATCTCCTTCACCAAATATGTTGTAAATACCTGTGTGAACTTACGATTCATTGACTCATTCCGTTTCATGGGGAGTAGTCTCGAAAAATTAGCGAGTTATCTTGACAATGATCATAAACAGATAATCAAAAAATATCAACCTGATTCAGCGAGGTTTAATCTGTTATGTAGAAAAGGTGTATTCCCTTATGAATATATTGATCGCGGTGATAAATTAGATGAAACAGAATTACCAGGAAAGGAAGACTTTTATTCACAATTGACTGATCAACATATAGCTGATGAAGTGGAGTGTATGGAGTGTATTCGATATCAGCACATTGGGAGAGTATTGAGATCTCTATCTTCAAACAGATGTTCTATTACTTGTTGATATTTTTGAAAATTTTCGCCGTAATTGTTTCTCAACTTATGAATTGGATCCACTCCATTATTATATTGCGCCTGGATTAGCGTTCGACGCTATGCTCAAACGTACCAACGTGAATTTAGAGCTTTTGATTGATCCTGAAATGATACTATTCATCGAAAAAGGTATCAGAGGGGGAGTATCACAGTGTGCGAACAGATATGCTCAAGCTATCAATCCATTCATGGGAAAATTTTACGATGAATACACTGAAATATCTTATTTGATGTATTTTGATGTAAATAATTTATATGGGGCAGCAATGAGTGTCAGTTTACCATGTGATTCATTCGCCTGGGTTGATAATGATTCTGTGGATATTCTGAATGTTCCAGATGATTTTCCAGTGGGGTATATCCTGGAGGTTGATTTGGAATATCCTCAAGAATTACATGAACTCCAGAAAGATTTTCCACTCTGCCCCGAACATTTCACGCCTCCACATAGCAAGCATACTAAATTAGCGACCACCCTCTTCCCGAAAGAGAAATATCTAATACATTACAGGAACTTGAGACAATACGTAGCTCTCAGAATGAAATTGAAATGTATCCATCGTACTTTGAAATTCAATCAAAAGCCCTGGCTGAAATCCTACATTGATCTGAATACTGATAAAAGACAACAATCCACGAATGAATTCGAAAAAAACGTCTATAAATTAATGAATAATGCTGTTTTCGGGAAGACAATGGAAAATGTCAGGAAGCAAAAAGATATCAAACTTGTTACACATTGGGATGGTCGATATGGTGCGAAAGCGCTCATCGCAAAACCCAATTTTCACAGTTGTTCTGTATTTGATGAGGATATGGTGATTATTGAAATGAATAGAACATCAGTTTATTTTAAAAAACCCATCTACATTGGATTTACAATCCTCGATGTGTCAAAAACTATTGTGTATGATTTTCATTACAACTATGTGAAACCCAAATTCGGGGATCTTGCGAAATTGATGTATACCGACACAGTTTGCTATATTTGTCCCGAGTACCAAATATTTATGAGTGTGTCAAAGAAGATATAGTGAAGTTCGATACCTCTGATTATAAAGTCGATAATGAGTATGGGATTCCACTGAAGAATAAAAAAGTATTAGGACTAATGAAAGATGAAAATAATGGTACAATCATGGTTGAATTTGTGGGATTACGAGCAAAGACATATGCATTCAGGATGTTGGATGATGATAAGGCTAAGAAGAAAGCTAAGGGTGTCAAAGCTGCGACACTCAGGAAAATCACATTTAACGATTATAAAAACTCTCTCCTCGATAATGAGCATATTGTCAGGGATCAATATTTAATTCGGAGTAAAAAACATGAGGTGCACATAATCTGTCAGAAGAAATTAGTATTAAGTTGGGAAGATGATAAGCGTATGATTTCACGCTATACAACAGATACTCTGCCTTGGGGATATATCAAACCACTTGTGTAATTATGTATGGATATTTTGATAGATTGTATATTCAAGATCAAGGTAAAAATAAATATGAATATCAAAAAATTTTGTGTTTTTTTCAACTTTATTTCCATGCAACAAAAAAAATATCTATATGGTCGGTTCCAGCCCAACTCGACCAATCGTAAACCCTCGTCAGGCCTCGTCAAAACAAACATTTTCATTTTTTGAAATTATTTTAGCTGTCATGGTTCGTGATATATTAGGGCACTGCACAATCGACCGGTTGTGCGACTGGGGTTTTACATGGTTTCCCGTGCAGTCCTAGCTCGAATGGGGCACAGCTAAGAGTAAGACGGCCATGATAACGCAGATAACAATGAGAGGAAAAGAAAGGAGGGGAGGCAGGCTAGAGGAGGGGTTTCAAATCGAGAATTACTTCGATAAAACCAATGAAATAGAAAAATAAAAAAAAATAAAAATATTCATAAAGCAATCGAATCCTCTTCGATAACGACCATCATTAAGTTCTCTATCCTCGTCGATCACTAAGAAGCTGTATTTATCAACATTCCAACATGAGGAACACATTTCTTTGAATTGATTGTAGGGCATATCTGTATTGTCATGATCTTCATAAATATGTCGCAGATTCTTATCATCTTGCTTGAATAAAATTAATAAATTTGCATTATCACGTATAAGATGTTTTGGGATACGTGTATATGTCTGACAAAGATAGAAACAATCAACATTTCAGTGTCGTCCCATACAAAAAAATGCGCGCATATTATCTTGTCTTTCACAAGCAACATCATCAAAGATGAAAATGGAATTAGGATGCGCATCTTTCGGTTTTATCACTTCTTCATGCTCGTTGAATGGAAAATATCTGATCGTGTTCGTTGCTTCTAGAACTTTTTTCAGGAACTCATATTTCAGTTGATTCAAGGATTTCGAATACATGTAAACATTTTCGAATCTCAAACCATTCAGATGTGTGATAAGCGCCAATAATGCATTTGTTTTGCCACAGTTAGAAGGTCCGCAAAAATGGCACGTACTGTATTCGGTAATAACTCCCCATGACGTTTCTCTTTCATCCTATCATCCGCATTCTGTACTACTTCATCGAAATTCAAAATTGGTAACCTCACTTCCTGTGCTGCAAACTCCATCCTTGATGAGTATTACTCATGACTTCCACTGTTCGACTGAGATGAAAACTTATGAATAGTGGGTATATATAGTTTTCATATACAGTTGAGTATGAACCATGAAAGTGAGAGGATGTAAGAAGAGTGGAAGGGGTGTGTTCAATAAAATACTCAACAAATTACCCATCGAACTCCATTTCCCCGCTTATCAATATTGTGGACCAGGAACAAAGCTGTCAGGACGATTAGCTGGCGGTGATCCTGGTATTAATCTTTTAGATAAAGCGTGTAAGGAATACGATATACTCAAAAACGGCATACTCAAAAAATCCAGAGAATCTTTCAGCTAGACATAGAATAGAATAGAAAAAGTGCGGCTGGTCACTTAAAGCGCCCAGAGTCACCTAAATCATACGATCTTTTGTAACTTCCGCCTTAGTTTCGGTCAGTCACACAGCCCCAGCCCTGTGTTTCTCACTAGGCTAATAAGGCTGGTGACAGCCGCTTGTTGTAAGTCCTCTGGTTTCAGGAAAGCCTGGCCCCAGATTTTATAGCGACGGAGTGCTAATAGGGGGCATTCACATAAAATGTGGATGACGCCCTCCTTATCGCCTCCGCACAGTCTGCAGTCTTCTTGTTCTGCAAGTTTCATCTTGAACAGATGAGCTCTGAGAGCTGTATGACCCGTAAGGAGCCCTACTGCTACCCTCAGATCCCCTCTGTGCAACTCCAGAAGCTTTCTGGTCCTAACTCTTAGTTGCCCTCTCATAAGCAGTTTCGCTTGTCTGCAGGTCGCAACTTTCTCCCAACGCCTGACATGATCCCGCTGGAAATGATCTTTAATAAGAGTTTTTCCCACTGCGAAGGGCATGCCAAGCAGGCCGTGTGAGGGCACACTTTCTGTACCCTCCTTGGCCAGCTTATCTGCCTCTTCATTACCCAGAATCCCATGGTGACCTGGCACCCAGGTTACGGTGACCCGGTTGTTTTTACCCAGTGTGTCCAATGCCTGCATGCATTCCCACACCACCTGTGACTTTCAGCTAGACATAGTGCTGATAAAACATTAGAAGGGAGAGTGTGGAGACTTGTATTATCGAAAGACGCAGGTGTGACTGAGAAAGCTGCTGCTTGGGCAGTAGCTAATGCTATGAAAGCTAAAACAAGCTTGGGTTTTGGATTGAAGAAGAAAAAAGTGGGGAGAAAAACTATAAAACGCGGGAAAAATCTGGTGAAGAAAAAGAAAATATGTGGTGTTGCGCAGAAACAAGTCGCTCTCAGAAAAATTATCAAAGAAGCGAAACAGTCGATGCGCCCTGGGGATGCAATCAAGTCAGCTCTTCAAGCTGCCCGGGATGCTGTCCGAAAAGCTGGTGGAAAACGTTCCATGAAATCACCAAGAATATTATCAGTACCCGGAAAAATTAGGGGAGTACTACCGTTCTTGATTCCCTTATTTGCTGGTTTAAGTGCCACGGGAGCTTTAGCCGGAGGCGCCGCAGGAATCGCAAAAGCTGTGAACGATGCAAAAGCAGCTAAGCACTATTTTGAGGAGAGTAAACGCCACAATCAGGCTATGGAAGCAATCGCTGTGGGCAATGGACTGTATTTGAAGCCCTATAAAACAGGATTAGGACTCCATTTAAAACCAAAAAACTCATAAAGCTACCACACCGAGCCCTCAGTGATGCCGATATCACAAACTTCTCCAAACTCATGAAAATTCCATATTTTCGAGGAGTTTATATGAGAAATGCATTACCCATCGATGGACCATGGAAAAATGAATCAGTTATAGTGAATTTAGATGATAGAGATGGTCCCGGCACTCACTGGGTGGCGTATAAGAAACGGAATAAAATTATTTATTTTTATATATATTTTTATTATTTATTTTGATAGTTTTGGGAATTAAAACCACCGAAAGAATTGATGAATTATTTCGGTGTTGGTAGCCTTGTTAAATAAAATCATCAGAAGTATCAAGAATATGACACAATTACATGCGGTCATCTATGCCTCAAATTTCTTAATGAGCAGTTATAAATATCGCTCACACTGATGTATAAAGTTAGTTCATAGCTGACCGCCACCGACGTCGGTGGCCGAAGCGGCTAGGTGCGAGCCTAGTGTGCGAAAGGTTGTGAGTTCGATTCCCCGTGGAACCGAGTTTTTCAACCGGAGGCTCCGGCGAGGGGGAGGTCGCTAATATAGTGACCGCCTGTACCGGCATGGGTTTTCTGTGGTTTCCCATGCTACTCCTATGTTCTATAGGAGTGCGAATGCGGTGCAGTGTAGAATCCACAGCCACATGCATAGGGTTGGATAGGGCAGATTAGCCAATCAGAGGGCAGAAAGAGCCGAAATATAAGGAAAAAAAAAATAGCTGACCGCCATGGGTAAATCGTTCACGTTGACTGTCGGGTACGTCTTCTATTTTGGAAGCAAATTATTTTCCCCCCATGGAATTATCCCCCAATCATCACTATTGTGTGGCTCTTATTGAATTATTGACATTCAATTCGATTCTAAATATCACAGAAAGGAATAATGAATTCTACTACTTTGATAATGAGAAGAAGTATACGATTAACATTCCATCAGGCAGTTATGAAATTGAAGATATTCAGAATTATTTGCAAAAGGTTCTGCAAAACAGAGGAGTTGCGATCAGCTTGAAACCCAATAACAATACTTTGTGCAGTGAAATCAAAAGTGATCATACAATTAATTTTGAACCGTCTGATTCAATTGGTAGACTACTCGGATTCAATAATAGGATCTTATCACCTGATAAAACCCATGTATCGGATTTGCCAGTCAGTATTCTTAAGGTGAATTCTATGTGTGTGGAGTGTAACATCACTGGAGGTACGTATGTTAATGGAAAGAAAGTTCATATCATCCATGAATTCTTTCCCACCGTGCCACCAGGATATAACATCGTTGAAGTCCCAAAAAATCTCATTTACCTGCCGATCATCGTCCAAGCAATAGATCATCTCCAGCTGAAATTAGTGGACCAAGACGGTGAATTGATAGATTTCCGAGAAGAAATAATAACAATAAGACTTCACATCAAACGGAACTGATGGGTATCGTTTTCCATACGAAGATCGGGAAGAGTTATAAAAGGGAGTCATCTCCCCAAAGGATGAGCAGTCGTCAAAGACCTAGCAAACCGTTAACACGTGAGAGCATCCAGTTCCTCAAGAGTTTAAATTTGAGACCTCGAGTGTGAATTCTATCATAAAAATGGAAGACATCTTGAAAATTCAAAAATCTATCATCTTCGATGAGTCGGTATCTCACTACGAGATACATACACATCAATCTTTCGGCGTATCAACGTATGGTAATAATGATGAAATCTCAATTAGTGTGCAACATCACAATTTATGTTTATTACCTAGTAAAAGTCATTTACATATTTATGATCGATTGACCACTGACAATGGGACAACACCAACACAGAGAACAAAACTCGTGAGTAATGCCATTTGTCATTTGTTCGAGGAAGTTCTGTATGAGTTAATGGAACAGAGATTGATCGAGCAAAAAATGTGGGTTCAACGAGTTTCATGAAAAACTACGTTTCTCAAAGTCCTAACCAATGGTTCCTAATGGAGAATGCTGGCTAGCTCAGGAATGATAGTATGGATAGTAATGAGGCAATCACTGATAACGCAGGATAGTTCGACATCTCCATACCATTAAGCCTCCTGATTGGCTTTGCCGAAGATTATCAGAAAATTGTTGTAAATGCAAAGCATGAGCTAATCATCACGAGATCGAAAACGGATATCAACGCAATACTTTAGAGACCTGTCAGTCAAGCAAACCCTGAGGAAAAATGGAAGATAAATCTTTAAAAGATCGAGTGGTTAATTCCTTATCTTAAAGTGTCTGACGAGCGCGAAGTGAAACTGCTTAATTTCATCGCAACAGACACACCTATCACGATGGGCTTCCGTACATGGGAATTATATGAGTACCCTTTTATCCTTGCAACCTCAAAGCATGTTTGGGTTGTGAAGACATCATCGCAATTGGAAAAACCACGATATGTCATTCTTGGATTCCAAACCAACCGTAAAAATATCCAAACAGCTAATGCCAGTCAATTTGATCATTGTAATATTCGAGATGTGAAGCTTTTTCTCAATTCACAGAGCTATCCATACGGAAATTTGAATTTGGATATTGCTCATAATCAGTATTTAATATTGTTACTTGTCCCCCTTCGAATTGTAATTCAATTGTCAATGACCTGAACGAGGCTTTGATAACGACTGTCTTTTGGGAACATGATTCTGTCATTCTCTTGGGAGCTCTTGTCAGGGGGGTCCAACTCCCATATAATGGATGAAACATGAATGATAGTTCTTCCCACCCCCGCCTGGCACGCTAGTGTTGTCGGCGCATGCGCCCAAAATTGAGGGTTGGTGCATATTTTATTGCGCGGCCAAGTTCAATTTCATTCAAAAATGAAATAATTCCCAACATGTTAAGATTCTTTTTATTTTTTTTGTCTGTATATTTCTTGATCATGATAAAATGTCATTGAAGGAGCGATGTGTAGTGCCTGGCTGTATCTCAAATGCAAGAAATGGGAGACATAAATTTTCAAAATCAGTTTGGACTGCTGAGAGATGGAGAAAAGCAATCAATTCACCAGAGCTTGCAAACATCAAGACAGAGGATTTAAGGAAATATTGGGTGTATTCAAAACACTTCACCAAGGACGATTATCACGTGACGGGTAAATACCCTCGATTGATGGCATGTTGTGTACCGAGTTTAGAGTTGAATAACCCTCAGACCGGTACAAAGACACAATGTATTGTTGGTGATCACTCTGAACGGCTCAACAATTCTGATGGAGCATGGGAAAGCACTGATAACAGCATCAAGGAATCGACAAACAGCTCTTCAGCACCTGAGGTCATAAACCATTCATCACATGAGGCTCATGATGGAATGGATGAAGAATCGACGTGTTCTGCTCTTCCAGTGGATGACAGAGACAAGATTCTTCCAGTACTCAACACTCCAAGACTCTTCCAAGACTCTTCTAGTTCTTTTCCAGTGGGGAGTACAGAGAAAGAGAGGGTTGGTGAGGAGGGTCATGTTCTTTCACCAAAAGTGATAAAGATAATGGTTTCTGCGCGACAAGTGGTACATAAGGAGAGACAAATGGTGCTATGCCAGAGGAAGCCCCAAAGAGAGCATAAACAACTCGTTCAATTGAGGAAAGAAAAGATTTTGATGAAGCAAAAACTGAGCCGTTATGAGAAAATAATCGGAGCGTTGAAACAGAAAGTCAAAGCCAATGAGGCCTTTAAGAAATTCGACGAGATGAACCATGTACAGAAAACACTCTTCAAAATGCAGTTGAGGAATGTGGGAATCAAGAAAAATGTGAATTTATTTTTCGTAAATACAAAAAAAAATTATCCATTATGCAGAGGAATAGTTTTCAGCATTTCAACAATGTTTGGATAATTTTCTTCGAAGTTTCGAGAAGTGCGTTGGGATCTTTAGGGGAAGAATAGCCTGGGGGGGGGGGGGGGGAAATGACTAACATTTTCTTGAGCTAGAAAATGAGGCAAATCCGTTCAAGGACAGAGCGGCAGAAGGGTCATGTGAACCTCAGGAATCCGGGTCGTTTCACGTGTACGATTCCCAGCCACTGACGTTAATTTCCCCATCGAAGTCAGACTTGGATCTATGCTTAGTGTCAGTGTGTCGTCTATCTCCACTTGTGCGCTCGCTGCATTCGGTTCTCCTAGTCTCATCTCCGTTGGAGGTGGAGTTCAGTGTCACTGCATCGTCTGTTTCCACTAGTGTGCTTGCTGTACTCGGGTCTACTAGTCTCATCCTCGCTACTGTCTCTATCTGACCAACAATTTGCTGCTCCGCACTCGTCACACTCGAAACAGAAACAATCGTCAAAATATCCAATCAAATCGATCTCATGTAACATATCTTCAAATTCTCCTGGGGAGAAAAAACTGCAGGTTTCGTGGACTCTCGAGTGTGGTCTGAGTCGTCTGGGGCTGACGTAGCAGGGTGTTTTGGGCTCTCGCTTGGCTCTACCTCGTTTACTCTTTTGTTTGTTGTTGTGAGTTTGTTGATCGGCTTCCGTATAGCTCTAGTGTCCCTGGCCTCTCCGGTCATGCTTCCACATGGATCGTCTGTTGTGGGAACTGGTGATGCTTTGAGAAGGGACTCCCTCCTCAACGGTAGTGTCTCTCCCAGCCGCAGTTGGTGTCTCCGACGCCTCGTTCCCATCCCCTTCTCCCGCTGCAGAAGATTCTTTATCTTCCCGGGAAAACCTCGTTGGTGATTCTGCATTTTCCCTGGTTTTAGTTACGTGTATTGGAGCGTTGAAGTTTCCGGGTTGAGGGTTTCCCTTGTTGAAGGGAAACCCTCAACTGATTGATTAAGTATATGATTGATTACATTCTACGAGAGTATAGTATAGCATGTTAAGTTTTTACATATTGATAAATTAGGGGAGAAGATACTCCAAGAGCGAGAAAGTCCTATCCTTGACGATGTACAAGTGGTGTCCTCAGTATTATGAACGCCTTTTATCTTCAGTGGTATTTCCGTGTTCATCAACGCTTGAAACAATGTTGGGAAAGTTACCATGTAAATCAGGGCTGACCGCGATAATCTTGAAAAAACTGAAGGAGTTGGCAGAGAGCATGGATGAGAAAGAGAAATACTGTATTGTTGTCCTGGGATGCGATGCAACTCATCATCTAATTCCCATCCCAATCACATGCATTATCACAATAAATTCCTAAATTCTTGATGAAAAGTAATTAAAAGGAATTGATAATTCAGGTTACACATGTGTCTGGTATTTTGACATATTGTATTTCCCTCTCTCTAAATACCACGTGTACCGACAACACTAGCGCGCCAGGCGGGGGTGGGGAGAACTATCATTCATGTTTCATCCATTATATGGGAGTTGAACCCCCCTGGCTCTTGCACTCGACACATCGTATTACCTCTTTTGTAATTAATAAACCTCCCCGACTATTTAATTGACGTGTGTCTCCTTTATTCTTCGTTGGATATAACATTGGTGTCAGAAGTGACTGGATTAGAATCTACGAGCGTAAAAGGATTTTTAAAAAAAACGAAGTGAAGTGGGCAACTGTAGAAAAAAAAACATCTCTTCATCCCACCGGAAGTATTGGTTGAACATTTACTTTTGGATACCTGTTACCAAATTTTCGGAATTATTGGACTTGTCTTCGGGTTGGGGAAAATTAATTTTTCTTTACTGGTGAGTCAATTCTTTTAAATAATTATGTCGGGGAGAGGAAGGCAGAGACGAGCGACATTGGAAGAACGTCACGGTCCTTTGGCTTCCGGTTATCGCCAACATTCACCACTGGATGAAGAAATACACCAAAATCCTGCTCCCCGAGAAATTGAGAATTTGGGTAATCAACTTCGGAATGAATTCCAAAACCAATTACGCGACGCTGTGACTAATATCAGAGAAGCTATTCGACAAGAGAGGGAAGAACAATGTCGAACTGCCCGCAATGACATTTTTAATTTATTGAGAAATCTTCGAGGCAACTCTGCAGCTCGTCAGAATCCTGAACAAGAGAATCGGGCAGTTCCAAACGTTTCTGATGTCCACCAGGACCCTGAACAACAGATCCCAGGAAATTTTGCAGCCTCCAATATCCAAGATGTCACTGTCAACCCTCCACAACAACAACCTCCAAGGAATCCTGCAGCTCTGAACGTCCACGAAACCCCTCGGAATCTCCAACAACAACCCCCAAGGCTTCATTCAGTACCTCTGAACCCTCCAGAAAATCTCCTGAACCTTCAACAACATCTTTTTGGAGATCTCCCTCATCCAAACGTTTCAAGAGTTACCCCAAATCGAACATCGAACGTAGTTCAACCTACAGTGATGTCTTCGACCCTACCTCAACGCCCTCCAATGTTTTCTACTGCTCCACAACCGGTACCAGTGGTATCCAATGTTCTTCAACAGCCTCATATGTACCCAAAGGCTCCACGGCAACATATCACATATCAAAATCTCACCGGCAAAAAATCATGCTTCAAAATATCACGAAACAAAATATCACCGGTAAAAAATATCACAAATCAAAATATCACACACAAAAAATATCACAAACCAAAATGATCATAAACAAATTTTTAAAAAACACAAATTACGAGTGTACATGAAGAAAAACTTTATTGATACACCGCAATTATTCGTGACCTCAAAACATGATCAATTCAGATTATTTATCCATTACAAAACTCCCTAAACATCACCTCCATTAAGATAAATTTAGTACAATGCCTTTCAAAAAACATAAAACATCATCAACATCATAACTCGCAAGTAAATATTTCAGGGCACGATCTGTATCAATATATTTACGACGACGACGTTCCTCCACAACATGATTTGCACGAATATTAACCATAGCGAGCTCAACCAAATTTTGCTCGGTTCTCAAAGCCTCAATAAAACGACCCATGGCAGCATGAGAAACACGAACACGTTCATTAAAGTTACGATGCTACCCTTCCACCGAGTTGTTGGTCCTGGGCTGTCCATACACGGTAGCATCATGGCAATTCCATAAAGCAAGTGGAAAACAACCGTGGCTGTGGCGACGACCAACTTTATGTCCGATCCAAGTCGATGAGAAATACTTCAAGAGACCTTCCAATCGATCAGCATTAGCGACATAAAACGGTGATTCCAGGAGTTTCTCATATGCATAGGGAACATCATCTTCGCGAACAAAAGCCAATCCTGACAGTATCCTCAACTGCAAACTGACATTAGAATTACGAGAATACCAGGCCTTCAAACCACAATCACAAATGTGTTTCCAAATAGCTTGAGTAAAATGGAAATAACATCCCGAAATCTCAGTATTTGGGAAACACTTCTGGAAGGCACTAATGAACCCCAACTCGAAATCAACAACCAAACGACTGGGCCTGACATTATTCGTCTTTGCCTTTACCCAAAGTAAAAGCCTCAAATACAATGCCTTGGTTTTCTTAGAACACAGTGCGTATACCAAGGGCACCACTTTACCAGCTCGTAAACCATGAATGGTGTAAAGTTTATAAATAGTTGGAACGACATCGAAGGTCCCATCGGCCATCCAGGTGTCACATTCAGCCAGGAAAGACAGATTCTCAGCAGTAGAGAAAATCAATAAACGTTCATCATCACCACTGTCGTACAACAAAAAAGGGGTACCACCACTAGTTACAGTAAATGATTCAGGAATGACCAAATCTTTTCTTGAAGAAGGCGTAGCTAACTGGGGATTCACAACTTTCCTCACACGGTGAATGGGTCGAACCATAGTACTGCGTTTAGGCATTTGCGCCAGGGCAGCTTGTGACACATTTCCCAGTGCCTGTCCAATAATAGTACTTGGAGAATCATTCGATTTCTTCGCCCTCTTTTTCATTAGAGTCACTTTCTTCTTAGCCTCTACTCCAGCAACATCAGGAACATGAGGGTGCACAGGAATATCCCCAATTATGGATCCTACATGATACCCAATCATTAGTAAAACAGTATTTGTAATGGAATAAACAACAACAAAAATACAGAAAAACACAATACCTGCATGTTCATCAGAGGTAGTATGAATGTAAACACGGCAAGATTTCTGCTTCCACATGGTACACCGCCAGGTGACACCATCACAACCACTTCTTAATTTCGAATACACATATCCATTTTTAAGGAGCAAAGATTTGCCCTTTTGACTCAGAAGAAATTTGAGAACCATTATAGGACGTCCTCACTCACCGAGATACGTGAGGACACTAACGTTCCACTGAGTGAAACGACAAATTGAAAACAGATCAAACAATTTCTCCTAAACCCAAACAGAAAATCAATATATTGATTTATAAGGAGAGGGAAAAACCCAGCAGTGTTTACATACCGAAAATGGAATTAAATAGCCGTATTGTGGTAATGAATTATCGGAGAAAAAAAGAATTACACGGCCGTGTTCACACACGCGACGAAAAAACAAGAAAAACCATTGAAATATCATTGAATATATTGAAAATTGAAAAAATTAATTAATATTATTGAAAATTGATATTTATCACAAATAATATTTTCATGTGATATTTTGCGGTGTGATATTTTGAGACTGATATTTTTCCGTCATGCCTACCCAAACCTCTCTCAACCTGGACCAGTCCCTTCAAATACCCTTCAGTGTCTTTCGACACAATCAGACACGTTACAACCAGTTCCAGTACGCCCAGGTATAACTCTTCGATATGCACCGGAGGCGCCGATCGAAGATGGTCTTCCTGGTCAATCCCAATATCCTCCATGGATTCAAGTGCCACCATACCCACCACCGAGGAATTCAACAGATAACACTCAAAATTATTTCCCTTCTAATTCTTTTGCTTTTACTAATTGCAATGGTGATACCAATGCTAACGCTGATACTTCTGCTAACGCCAATAATTTTGATTCATCTGATCAAAACAAGAATTCCCATATCAAACCAGACACATACCACGGTTCAGAACTTTGGTCTCATTATCACCTTCAATTCGAAATTGCTTCTTCGCATAATCAGTGGTCAGAGAAGATTAAAGCTTCTCAATTATTGACGCGTCTTCGCCGAAAAGCTCGGATAATTTTGAGTAACATTTCAGATCAAGATAAATCGAATTACAAAAGGATTACGAAAATATTAGCTGAAAAATTTGATGAGAAATATCTTTCGCGGATGTACTATAACGAATTACAATCCCGAAAATAGAAAAAAGGCGAAAGCTACGTCACTTACTCAGAAGAGATTGATCGACTCAGCCGTCTGGCTTATTCAAATTCTTCTGAGGAAGAACGTGACCGTGCTGCCTACCGCGCCTGTATCGATGGAATCAATAATCCACAAATGGAATTCACGTTAAAATCTGAGAATATTGAAAATTTCCAACGTGTAGTTGAACGCGCAACTCAGTTGAGTTCTATTTTCAACTCCGTAATTAACAAACGTCAACCTCAAAATTCATCAAATTCTCAATTACAAATGGATTATCGTGATCTCTCATCAAATCATGATAGGCATAAGAAATTTCCCAATTCAGAGACGAGAATGCGATGCTACAAATGTCATGGTTTTGGCCATTATGCCAAACATTGCAGGAGCTTTTACAATAATCCCAATCAGAACGGACTAAGCACTTCTCACAATAATTCCTCACAACAATTCCACCCAACTCGTATCAATCACCATTAGAGCGGCTCTTCCCGCTCTCTGTAAGTAGCACGCACGCTTTGTTTTTGACTTGTCAACTTGAACACAATTTTCTGCATTGTTTTGCACTCGGGCGGTTTTTCTTGCAGTGACGGTGCATGTGCCTTGTTGCAACCGACGTTTGGAGCCATAAATCCTCTCTGTTGGTTGCGTTTTTCTGCTTATTTCGGCTTTTAATTATTTACTGCTGCTATACATAACCTATACGGACATCTGCTTGTCTCTCTCGCTTTCTGCCAGTCTCTCTCTCTCTCTGACCACCCATCGGCTAAGCACTGTGACACCGGGACATCTCTCTGACGGAGTGAGTAACTACGCTTGTCCAGTCTAGTTGTTTAGTAGAGTCTCTACCTTACCGACTGTATCCCTGGAAGTCCCCGTTATCGACTGCTAGTATTTTACCGACGTCAATAGCCAAGGCGCCTACTTTCAAATTTTCCTGAATAACTTCTTCGGCGGTTTCTTACAACTCTTGTGTGTTTCTCTGATATCACAATAATATCTCAAGTATGAATAACAAGGGTAAGGGAAAAGGACTATGTGGTGGTTGTCACAAGGAAGCCTCTGGTAAAAGGGAACAATGTGGAACCTGTCGCAAGATATTTGATTCTGCTTGCACCAGGTTTAATATGACGCATAATGGAACTGAGTCGGTGAAGACGTGTCGGGCATGTCTGACTGAGGTCAACTCTCCGGTTGCAGCGAGAACACGCCTTGGTTCATCCAGCTCGTCTTCTTCCTGCCCTGGTAGCCCTGTGACAACTCCAACAGAGGTGCCCTCTGGGCCGCCATCACTTATTGCTGGAATTGGTACTGGGGATAAATCTCTCAGTAATGATGCTGCTAAAATTATGGCTAAATTGGATGCTATTGATGAACGGTTCAAAACCTTCGAGTAGAATATTGATGCCAAGATGGCTGTCTTTCGGACTGAAATGATAGCGACGCTTTCAGCACTTGACACGCTGCCTGCTCTTGTCGAGAGGATTGAGTCTATTGAGTCGGAAGTTGCGGCATTGGGTGAGCGATTTGATAGCTTGGAGAGTGAACAGTGTGAGCTGCGTACTGCCATTGACAATGTCAGCACTACTGGAGTTACTGAGCGGGTGTCAGAGGTTGTGGTGGGTAGAGTGGGCGAGGTTGAAGCGTCTCTGAAAGAGCTGGCTGGTTCCATTGCAAAGATTAACGCGGAGAGAGCTCGTTCATCACCTGACATCTTGATATCTGGATTGGAGATCCCTGTCAATGCTGATGGAAAACGACTGTCAAATGCTGTTCTCAAGAAGGTGCTTCCTGCTCTCGACTTCACCAGCATCGTTAATGTGCGGCCTCTTCGTACCAAACCACTGGCAGGGGATACTGCTGGGGCTACAAGTGATGCGTCTGGGTCTGGCAGGACTGGTGCTGGGACGAGACATCCTTCTCTTTTGGTGACAGTGACATCTGGTTCGTTGGCTCATGAGCTGGTGATTGCCAAGGCTAGTCATGGTAAAGTGCGTACAGCAGCATTGAGTGATGACCTTGTGACAGCTGCTGGTGCTTCTCTACCATTGAAATCATCGCTGATGAACGTCAATGAGTTCCTTCCCGCTGATCTTTACAATCTTCGTCGTGCTGTGAAGGATGCAGCTAAGAAGAAAGGGTTCACCACTTTCATCCGGGATCGGGAAGTCTTGGTGAAAAGGAAAAAAGAAGATCAAGCTGTACGTATTGCATCTATGGATGATCTAAAAAATTTCTTGCTGGGCTCTCAATAAATTTTTCTCTCTCTTCATCCCCCATTGCTGCTACATCTTTTTCTGCTGCTGATTCTCAACCTCCTTCACCTCTTCCTAACTCTTCCCAGATGTTGATTTCCCACTCGTTATCTCACTCGTATCTTGAACATACCGTGGCTGCATCGCTGTTGGAGCTGGATGGATTACGTGTTTGTCACCTCAATGTGAATTCTCTCCTAGCTCATATGGAGAGGGTCAGACACTTTCTTGATTCTCGTCTCCTATTCCATGTTATCGCCATGTCCGAGACTAAATTTTGCTCTTTTGTTGATGATGATGTTGTTTCGTTGGAGGGTTATAAGCTCTTCAGACGGGATCGTAATACGCGTGGTGGTGGAGTCGCACTCTTCATGAATAACTGTTTTAGAGTTAAGGTCCTGGCTTCCTCTTCACATGCCTGGACTAAGAGACCTGGTCTACCTGAGTATCTGTTGTGTGAGATTGCCTGCCATGGTGTCTTTCCAATATTTGTTGCGGTGGTTTACAGGCCGCCACACGCTCCATTTCTTGAGGGCAGTGACTTCATACCTTCCTTGCAGATACACTTGCAGGATCACAGTTCCAAGGTCATTCTCGGTGATTTCAATGCCGATTAGCTCTCATCAGCAAATGCGGATGCAGTTTTTGTGCGTAGCATTTGCTCTGATAATTCTCTTAGGCTAGTAGAGCATGGAGCTTTCCTTACTCATCACACCAGCACATCTGATACCTGGCTTGATCTCTGCCTGATTGACTGTGAAGACACTCTCTTATCTTGTTGGAAGACTGATGCGCCCTTTGTTGATGGACATGATCTGATCGCGGCTACGATGAGGGTCTCTCTGCCACGTCCTCCTCTAAGCAATGACATCTGCTATAGGGACTTTTCTTCGCTGGATGACCGGAAACTCAACTCCTGGCTAGTCTCCTGTTACTGGTCAGCATTCGAGCGATCGTCATCTTTGGACAGCATGGTCTTGTCCCTTTGCTCTAATCTCTGCAGCGCTATTGATGAGTCGGTGCCTTTGAAGACAACGAGGAAGTCTTCTAAGCGTAAGCCGTGATTTACGGGGCATATTGACTCTCTTGTAGCTGAGAGAGATCGCCTTTATAGGGTGTACAAACGTGTACACTCGAGGAGGGCGCTGGAGGATTATCGTCTGGCTCGTGATCGGGCTCATCGAGAAGTCGAGGGGGCGCGTCAGTTGTATTTCCAGAGGAGAATGGAACCGCTGTCTGAACCTGCTCAGGTTTGGAAGGAGCTGAGGCGCCTTGGAGTTGTGCATGTGGAAAATCTCAGTGCTGATCTTGACCCTGAGGCTCTGAACGATCACTTCGCTGATGTGTCCTTTGACTCAAACGAGCCTTTGGTGGCTGATTTCCTGAATTCTATGGAGGCTTCAGGGAGTGCTGCTGTTGGTGGGTTCTCTTTCAGACCTGTCACTGCTGATGAGGTTCAGAAATCTATTAGGCATTTCTCTACTGAAGCTAAGGGAGCTGATGGAATCCTACGATCAGTGGTCACTGCTGCTGTCCCGTCATTACTACCGTTCCTACTAAAGCTATTCAACAAGTCCTTCGCTGTCTCCTCTTTCCCTTCAGAGTGGAAAAAATCCCTTATTGTAGCGCCTGGTAAGGTAAAAAACCCGCTGTCGCCCAATGACTACAGGCCAATAGCGCTGCTGTGTTTCTTATCCAAGGTCTTGGAGAGACTAGCCTCCTTACAGATCCTTGGATTCCTTACTGAGTGTTCAATACTGGATCCACTCCAGACTGGCTTTCGTCCCTACAATGGTACGCAGGCGGCACTAGTGAAGCTGACGAATGACATACGTAGGGGTATTGACAAACAACAACTGACGATGCTTCTTCTCTTCGACTTCAGCAAGGCTTTTGACTCTGTGTGTCATGTGATGCTTCTTCAGAAGCTGCTCAGGTATGGCTTCACCCCATCTGCTATCAGATGGATAGGGTCATATCTCAGCGATCGTTCACAGGCAACGCTGGGGGGGGGGCCGCGTGGTTTGTCTTCTTCCCGTTCCTTGAACAAGGGAGTGCCGCAGGGATCTGTACTTGGTCCTCTGCTGTTTCTGTTATTCATTAACGATATCTGTGAGAATTTAGCCCTGGATACTCAGCACCTGATATATGCGGATGATCTTCAGGTTTGTTTGCAATTCTCTAGGGAAGAATTTGACACGGCTGTTCTCAGGATGTCAACTGTTGCCAATTGCATTATGGACTGGGCTTTACATAATCGCTTGAAGCTGAATGTCGCGAAGACAAAGGCAATTATTTTGGGCTCTCATTACTTTGTTAATGACATATACTCTTTGCCCGATATTTCTATTAGCATTGGTGATTCATTCGTTCCATTTGAAACTTCAGTGCGTAGCTTAGGAGTGGTGCTTGACAGCAAGCTCACCTGGCGAGACCATGTGGCAGGTGTAACTCGGAGAGTGCACTCTGTGATGTACCGTCTGCGCTTCCTCCAAGCTAGCACTACTCTTGCTTTGCGCAAACACCTGATTGAGACTCTGGTGTTTCCCCTGGTTGACTACTGCTGTCTTGTGTATGGAGGTCTGTCTGAGGATCTCTCTCTAAAAATCCAGCGCCTCATCAACATGGGAGTTAGATACATTTTCGGGCTCAGGAGGGACGAGCACGTTACCCCTTATCGCACACGGCTGGGTTGGATGACGTGTGAGACTCGCAGGAAATACTTTCTTGCCTGTCTCACTTTTAAAATCTTACGGTTTGAAGAACCGACTTATCTGGCTAATTTATTTGTTGCTAACCAGGGTGTGCGTTTTGTAAGGGGTGAAGTGAATCCGCTGCTCATCAAGCCTTTCAGAACCGAATTCCTTCGTAGCTCTTTTCACGTGTCTGCCGCCTATGTTTGGAACGATCTCCCCTCTTCCGTTCGTGATATTCCTTCTTTCCTGCCCTTTAAAATAGCCTTGTGCGTTTCTCAACAACCACCCCTAATTTTTCACCTTTCTATTGTGAGCCCATGTGATGAATTTTGTTTTTTGTTCTGTTTCTTGCATTTTATTACTGATTGAGTGTGGCTAGTTTGCTCAAGCTACTTACAACAACTGCATGCTTATTTTTCCCTAAGTTACTCTGTAATTCTGCTGTATGACTTTAGTCATGTTTACTTTGTACAACATAATGTACAGTTAATAAATTTCAATCAATCAATCAAACCATCCCTACCGTCATTTTAACAATGGCAGTAGGAATTTCAAATCCAAATTTCCAAATAACAACAAACATTCAAACCAAAACAGATCTGCTAACATCCACACACATTCGGAAAACTGAATGGAGTCAGTTCGTTGGGGGACGAATTGACTCAACCAAAGTTCAATATTTCTTGGTGTTTTCAGGTAAAAAATGAAATTCAAGATCCGATTCTGACTTTGGAATTGAGAGGAAAGATTAATGATCGTTCTTGCTCTATGACGATCGACACAGCTAGTGACATTACTTCAATTAATCCTAAACTTTTAAACAACAATCTGACCAGACTAAAAGACTCTACCAGAAAAATCAGTATCATCACTGTTTCTGGCGGACACTTCCCTTATCAGGCTATCAAAGAAATCAATATTTCCATTGGAAATTTTTCTATTGTTCTTGACGCAGTTTTCGCGAATATAAAAGAAGATTGTATTCTTGGATTAGATTTTCTCTACAAATCTGGCCTTCTACAAGTCTTCCAGTCGATTGTTAAGAGGAAATTCGCCATTGATGACCCTAAAAAAGTGATCTGTATCAAACGAATAATTTCCCAAGGAATGTCTGGATTTTCCTTAAATATTCCTGAATTTTTACTCCCACTATTTGAAAATTCGTGCGAGTTATTGAATGTGAAAGAACAAGGAATATTTAAGAACTCCCTTTTAACTTATCAAGAGTGCTTTTCCTCCGGCTCTAATGCCTTAGGTAGATATCCAGGAACTAAACACGTAATCGACACTGGAAACTCCAATCCAATTAAACAAAATCCTCGCAAGGTTCCATTTCATTACCGCGATACAGTTTTTGATCTCCTCGAAGAAATGAAAGAACAACAGATTATTGAACCTAGTTGCAACTCCTGGACTTCTCCTGTTGTCCTGGTTAAAAAAAAATGATGAAAACACCCCCCGTTTATGTGTCGATTATCGTGAACTTAACAACGTCAACAAAAAAGATTCTATGCCTTTACCTCGCGACGATGAAATTTTTGATTTTGCCTCTGAATCTTCTTGGTTCTCAACAATCGACTTAAAAAGCGGATATTGGCAAGTTGAACTAGACCCTGAAGATAGAGAGAAGACAGCTTTTGCAATTGGCTTTTACAATTGGCGATGAATTATGGCAATTCAAAATTCTCCCCTTCGGTCTTCGCAATGCCCCTGCAACTTTCGTTAGAGTAATGAATGAGGTTTTACGAGGCTTGAATGGAAAAATTTGTCGTGTATTTCTGGATGACATTATTGTCTTCGGTCACGATTCTAATGAACATTTGCACAATCTCAAATTAGTATTCTCTCGCTTAACTGAAGCTAACCTAAAAGTAAACACCAAGAAGTGTAAATTTTTCAAGCATGAAGTGCTTTATTTAGGTCACATAATTTCGAGAAATGGAATCAAATGCTCTCAAGACAAAATTTCATCTATTACAGAATGGCCAATCCCTAAAACTAAACGTCAACTCAGAAGTTTCCTTGATTTATGTTCCTACTACAGGAAATACGTAAAAGGTTTTGCTACTATTGCTAAACCTTTACATGCTCTAACTGAAGATCGAGTTCCTTTTAAATGGACCTCTAAATCTCAAGCTAGTTTTGATCAATTAAAATCCGTCCTAACCTCACCACCTATTCGATCTATCCCAATTCCCAATGGCGACTTTATCCTAGATACTGATGCATCATTATTCGCCATTGGAGCCACGCTTTCCCAAATTCAGAACAACGAAGAAAAAGTAATTGCTTATTTCAGCAAATGTCTACAAAAATCTGAGACAAACTATTGCGCCACTCGTAGGGAACGATTAACAGTAGTTTTATCTGTCGAACACTTCAGACATTATCTCTTTAGAAGGAAATTCTTAATTAGAACGGATCACGCACCTTTAAAGTGGCTTCTCTCATTTAAAAATCCACAGGACCATGTATCTCGTTGGATCGAAATCCTACTCACGTACGATTTTGAAATTACTCACAGACCAGGTCATCTTCATAGAAATGCCGATGGTTTGACGAGACGTCTCTGCTCCTCTAAAAAATCCGAAAGACTCGATTCACGAGACGAGGAATAAAAGAAACGTGTTTTTCGGATCACTTGCATTGCTGCTGATGATTGCAATTGGTCCACTCTGCAGGCTCAGGATCCAACTCTCCGCACGTTGATTGAATCAAAAAAACAGAATCAACGTCCTGAATGGCATGAAATCTCTCACCTTGGTCCAGATGTCAAATTCTATTTACTATATTGGGATTCTCTAGAACTGATAGGTAATATTCTTTACCGCCGATGGGAATCTAATGACAAATCGAAAATTGTCCTCCAGATTGTCGTTCCTCGCTTTTCCACAAAAGAGATCCTCAGAACCGCCCACTCTTCTCCTCTCGGTGGCCATTTCAAGGTCAACAAATTGCTGGATAGTATTCGAAAATGTTTCTATTGGGCTTCATGCAACTTCGATGTTGAGAATTGGCGCCGCAGATGTTCTGTTTGTTTCAGCCGAGATGGTCCATCACAACGAGTCAGAGGAGAATTACAACTTTACAACATCGGCTTTCCTTTCGAGAGAATCGCAGTTGACATTCTAGGTCCATTAGCAAGAACAGTCAGTGGCAATCGTTTCGTCCTCGTGGTCACCGATTATTTTTCTCGTTGGCCAGAAGCAATCCCGCTTCCCAATCACCGAGCAGCTACTATCGCTGAAGCTCTGATAGTCCATGTCATTTCACGTTTCGGAATACCTTTAGAAATTCACTCTGATCAAGGAAGAGATTTCGAGTGCGCAATTTTCAACTCACTTATGAAACTCTTAGGTATTCATAAAACGCGTACAACCCCATGGCACCCACAATCCAATGGTATGGTCGAGCGTTTGAACAGGACTATCCTCAACTACCTCGCTAAATTTATTAATGACAATCAGAATTCGTGGGACAAGTGGGTACCATTATTCCTCCTCGCATATCGTTCCTCCAAGCATCAAACAACTCAATTCACTTCTGCAATGTTGATGTTCGGTAGAGAATTGCGACTTCCCCTAGATTTGCTCCATGGTAACCCATCATTCAATAACTCTAACAATCACGTTGATCTTCCTGATTACGTTGATCAGTTACAAGAGCAATTAGTGAATACTCATTATCAAATCAGAGAAAATTGGAAAATCAAGAGTGACAAAATGAAGTCTAGATTTGATTTAAAAGCTCACATGGTTTACTTTACTCCTGGTCAGAAAGTTTGGCTCTGTGCCAAAAGAGTCAAAGGCCAATGTCCGACAATTCAGAGAAATTGGCAAAACCGTACGAGATCAGATCCAAACTGAATGATGTTGTCTATCGAATTCAGAAATTCCCAAAAGGTAAATTCAAAGTAGTACATATTAATCGTCTGTGGCCAGTGGAGCATGATGATCCAGAATGATTATTACCCTTGACTGACTTTGTCTGTTGTAGCAGACTGGCCTGATTTTGTTTTGTCTGTTGTAGCAAACTGCCCAGATAATTTATTTATAGCTGTTTCATCTGATTTTGTCACCTTGAATTTATTTCAGAATGAATGAATGTGTGTATGTGTCATGATAAATAATGCTTACTTTTGCTTAATGCATGTAACAATTTCGAAAGCTTTCGAAAAACTGCAACCTTGTGAAGTTTGAATTTTTGATAGTTGCTTGTAAAGTAGTTGCTAGTAGTTGTCTGCAGACAAGTAGTTTGAAAAGTAGTTGCCTGTTGCTATTGATTGAATGAAATTCTCATTTGAACATGTTTCTAATTTGAGGAATTCTTTCTGTTGAGTTATTTTCAGATGCTGGGACCGAAACGAAAATTTTTGAATGAATGTTTTTGCAATTGCAGAAAATGAAGAATGAAATTCGAGTCACACACTGACATTCACACACCATGAATGAATAGATTACGTGAAAATACATTGTACCTTCAACATAACAGAATTCATTGAAAATTGTAATGAACACTTTTGACAATTTATTATTGTATAGAAGCAACCAGATGTCTGAATCGGACTGGTCTTCAGTGTTGATTTCTGGGAGGTTTTAGCTGAAGAACAGATTGGAGCCTATGTGAGCTACTACAACCCATAAATCGTTATTTATAACCACTTTTGTACAAAAATTAAACTTAAGTTGTAACACCTCAAATAGTCCCTGGTGTGATTGCCGGGGCGGCAATGTTTTCACGAAGGGGAGTAGTGTTACGTGTCCCCTTTCGAATTATAATTCAATTGTCAATGACCTGAAGGAGGCTTTGATAACGACTGTCTTTTGGGAACATGATTCTGTCATTCTCTTGGGAGCTCTTGTATTCGACACATCGTATTACCTCTTTTGTAATTCCCTGGCGATCCAGGAGCCACGGTATTTGCGTGGCTGGTGCGTGGCTATTAGGATTGTCATTTTTGGAGCTACAAAGGGGGAAATGATAAAACTGAAAACACAATAAAAGTGGATAGACGAATTATTAGTTGATTAATTAATAATATTATTAATATTAATAATATACAATTGATTAAAATTAATGTGAGTGTATATAATGATAATACAAGTCCCGTAGGGGGAATGCCGGGAGATGGCGGCAATGCCGACATCCCAACGGGGTCGGTCAAGTCAACAGCAGTCGCAGCCAGAATAAGTGAGACCCCAACAGAGGTGGGGCGCCACGGTCGGATCTGACGGCTGGGCGAGCTGCCTGTGCCGGTAACTCGGCAGTGGGGCCAGAAAAAGAATATCAATGGATTTTTGGAACGGGGGACAAGCATATGAGTGGGAATTACGTAGAGTGGGGGTACCCTGGGCAGGGAAAACTTCTCCTAGAAGCCCTATAGCAGTCCCGCTGTCACAGGGGTAGGTTCGAAGGGGGGTTTATGTCCTCCTTGTCCTCAATGTTTACTTTATGTTTTTCCGTTGATTCATTCGCCCGGTAATTAATATTAAGGGATGAGACAAGGACTTTTCGATGGAGAATTAAATTCCCCATCTATCAACCCCCGTTTCATCCCTTAATCTTTGTAATAAAAAAATTAAAACTGCGACGAAAGTCACGGTGCTATGAGAAACTCAATGGTTTCTCGGCGCAGAGCGCCACCCCAATAATTCGCCCGCTAATTAAAAAATCGTCTCTCCCCTCCTAATTAACATTAAAAAACGAACCCACTGCTGTTCGATGGACAATTAAATTCCCCATACAGCAACCCCGTTTCATCCTTTAATCTCTGTAAGCAAAAAATAAAAACGGCGACGAAAGTCGCGGCGCTATGA
The DNA here is from genome assembly GCF_001412515.2 of Diachasma alloeum. Taxonomy (NCBI): domain Eukaryota; kingdom Metazoa; phylum Arthropoda; class Insecta; order Hymenoptera; family Braconidae; genus Diachasma; species Diachasma alloeum. The sequence continues at coordinate 20,192 of NW_021681248.1, read as the reverse complement.
AAAACTTGATGGATAACTCGCCCGGTAATTAAAAAATCGTCTCTCCCCTCCTAATTAACATTAAAGAATGAAACCGATGCTGTTCGATGGAGAATTAAATTTTCCATCCTTCAACACCCCTTTCATCCCTTAATCTCTGTGATAAAAAAATAAAAACTGCGACGAAAGTCGCGGCGCTATGAAAAACCTAATGGTTTCTCGGCGCAGTGACTCCCGACAACTCGCCCGCTAATTAAAAAATCGTATCTCTGCTCCTAATTAACATTAAGGAATGAAACCAATGCTGTTCGATGGAGAATTAAATTCCCCAACCAGCAACCCTCGTTTCATCCCTTAATGTCTGTAATAAAAAAATAAAAACTGCGACGAAATTTACGGCGCTATGAAAAAC
>NW_021681248.1:19420-19637 GCF_001412515.2 Diachasma alloeum | reverse complement strand
CCTCCTAATTAATATTAAGGAATAAAACCAATGCTGTTCGATGAAGAATTAAATTCCCCAACCAGCAACCTGCGTTTCATCCCTTAATGTCTGTAATAAAAAAATAAAAACTGCGACGAATGTCACGGCGCAATGACAAACCTAATGGTCTCTTGGCGCAGTGACTCCCGATAACTCGCCCGCCAATTAAAAAATCGTCTCTCCCCGCCTAATTAAC
>NW_021681248.1:18255-19286 GCF_001412515.2 Diachasma alloeum | reverse complement strand
TCCCCATCCAGCAACCCCCGTTTCATCCCTTAATCTGTGTAATAAAAAAATTGTAACTGCGACGAAAGTCACGGCGCAATGAAACACCTAATGATCTCCCGGCGCAGTGACTCCCGATAATTCGCCCGCTAATAAAAAAATCGTCTCTCCCGGCCCAATTAACATTAAAGAATGAAACCAATGCTGTTCGATGGAGAATTAAATTCCCCATCCATCAACCCCCGTTTCATCTCTTAATCTCTGTAATAAAAAAATAAAAACTGCGACGAAAGTCGCGGCGCTATGAAAAACCTAATGGTTTCTCGGCGCAGTGACTCCCGATAACTCGCCCGCTAATTAAAAAATCGTCTCTCCCCTCCTAATTAACATTAAGGAATGAAACCAACGCTGTTTGATGGAGAATTAAATTCCCCATCCAGCAACCCCCGTTTCATCCCTTAATCTCTGTAATAAAACAATAAAAACTGCGACGAAAATCACGGCGCAATGAAAAACCTAATGGTCTCTCGACGCAATGACTCCCGATCACTCCCCCGCTAATTAAAAAATCGTCTCTCCCGGCCCAATTAACATTGAAGAATGAAACCAATGCTGTTCGATGGAGAATTAAATTCTCCATCCAGCAACCCCCGTTTCATCCTTTAATCTCTGTAAGCAAAAAATAAAAACTGCTACGAAAATCGCGGCGCCATGAAAAACTTGATGCATAACTCGCCCGCTAATTAAAAAATCGTCTCTCCCCTCCTAATTACCATTAAAGAATGAAACCAATGCTGTTCGATGGAGAATTAAATTCCCCAACCAGCAACCCCCGTTTCATCCCTTAATGNTTTAATCTCTGTAAGCAAAAAATAAAAACTGCTACGAAAATCGCGGCGCCATGAAAAACTTGATGCATAACTCGCCCGCTAATTAAAAAATCGTCTCTCCCCTCCTAATTACCATTAAAGAATGAAACCAATGCTGTTCGATGGAGAATTAAATTCCCCATCCATCAACCCCCGTTTCATCTCTTAATCTCTGTAATAAAA
>NW_021681248.1:10359-18049 GCF_001412515.2 Diachasma alloeum | reverse complement strand
AAAAAATCGTCTCTCCCCTCCTAATTAATATTAAGGAATGAATCCAATGCTGTTCGATGGAGAATTAAATTCTCCATACAGCAACCCCCGTTTCATCCCTTAATCTCTGTAATAAAAAAATAAAAACTGCGACGAAATTCACGGCGCAATGAAGAACCTAATGGTCTCTCGGCGCAGTGACTCCCGATAACTCGCCCACTAATTAAAAAATCGTCTCTCCCCGCCTAATTAACATTAAGGAATGAAACCAATGCTGTTCGATGGAGAATTAAATTCCCCATCCATCAACCCCCGTTCCGTCCCTTAATCTCTGTAATCAAAAAATAAAAACTGCGACGAATGTCGCGGCGCTGAGAAAAACTTGATGGATAACTCGCCCGCTAATCAAAAAATCGTCTCTCCCCTCCTAATTAATATTAAGGAATGAATCCAATGCTGTTCGATGGAGAATTAAATTCTCCATACAGCAACCCCCGTTTCATCCCTTAATCTCTGTAATAAAAAAATAAAAACTGCGACGAAATTCACGGCGCAATGAAGAACCTAATGGTCTCTCGGCGCAGTGACTCCCGATAACTCGCCCACTAATTAAAAAATCGTCTCTCCCCGCCTAATTAACATTAAGGAATGAAACCAATGCTGTTCGACGGAGAATTAAATTCGCCATCCATCAACCTTTGTTGCATTAGTAGTGTAGTAATGCCGGTTCGAGCACAACGTTTTTGGCGCCGACCTGGTCGTTGGGGCCCAGTAGGGGGGTCAGATGAAAGTGGGTGGGCGGGTGGTTGATTAATTCACGGGTTCGCGGTTTAATTCGCGGTTTGATTCGCGCTTCGATTAATTAATTCCCGATTTTTCCCTCGAAGTGATGAAAGGGTCATTTAATTCGCTGATTAATCAATTTAATTCGCGATTTTGCGTTACAAAGGACCTTCTCGATGGAACTAGTCAATCCACCCCACGAGGGAGTGAGTGAAAGGGTTAACTAATTCGCTGCTGTAGAAATCATAGAAGGGGCTCCTCTTCTTCTTCAAACATTGACACCTGGCTCCACTTGAATGTGTCTGAACTTGAGTTTTCCGGTACTTTCTCGTTTGCCCCCCCCCCTTTTTGTGAAATTGTTGTTGATAACGATATCAATATGTCAATATTTATTTTAAAAAACATTTTCCTGTCGCATGTCTGAACTTTAGTTTTCCGGTACTTTCCTGTTTGCCGCTCCCTCCTTCCTATGAAATTGTTGTTGATAACGATATCAATATATAAATATTTATTTTAAAAAGAAGGGACGGATTATGTATATATGCAAAGCATTTTTGCCTGAACTGAAGATTATCAGTCCTTTGATGGTTACCGCTTGTAGAAACAAACGTTATTAAGAATAATGTAAAAAATATATTTATTGAAAAAAGAAAGGTTTAAGAGTGGGGGATTTATGTATATAAACGAAAAAATTCCCGCACATATCATCAGTTCATCTTGTCACTCTCCATGAACGACAGCTTCAAACGACGGGAATTAAAGAAACGTTTAGACCTTCTCCTGAAAAACATTCAAAAAGTGAAACAAGTTATACAGTACTGAATTGACATCAAAATACTCTGCTTCAATCTGCAGAAGACTCGAATTTAAGCTTAATTATCATACCCACGTGAAAACAAATAAATCATCATGGATTTCAACAAAATCAACATTTTGGCGCAAATGAAAAATCTTCTTCTTATCAAACTGGCGGATCTGGAAGCTGGAGCATTTGATATCATCACTGCAGCTCGCAAAGTGGAGACAAAGTATGGAGTTGGTGTTATTCTTCATCTCTCAGATACTCACACAGTTTTCGTGAATACTCGACTGGCCAAGTATTTCGCTGAAAATTCCAAGATGTTCCAGAATTTCCAACAACATATTGAGAAGGGCTCACCAACGTTGGAATATCTTGGTGGGAAATACAACAATCTTCGCCTACATCCTGATTCAAACATGAAAGTTGAAAATAAAGCAGATGAAGCAGATTTCAATGTGATGAATAGTATTGCAGAGTTCAAAGAACTTCGCTTAGTGAAAATATCTGAATTGAAACGCAACTATTTATACACCATCATAGCTGCCTCCAAAGTCAAAACCAAGCATGGAATGAGTGTGATCCTCCATTTGAATAATGCTTATTCAGTTTTCCTCAACCGAAGGATATCAAAATTTTTCATTGATAATCCTAAAGAATTTGAAGATTTGCTGAATGAAATCAAGAAAGGCGCACCAAAGTTGGAGTATTTGGGTGGTGAATACAACGAAATCAAATTCCATGCAGAGGATGAGGAAATTGTTGCTTAACTTACAAATTAAATAGAACAATATTTTCATTTTTTTCTTTATTGGCAATTTTTTTTTACACAATGATTTTTTTTTTATGATTAAAACTAATGTAATACTATCTAAGAAGAACATGAATAAATATAATAATTAAACATATTTTGTTGTTTTTCCTTAAGAATTATTACATTTAACACAATCCCTTATCATAGGTGGTGGTCCATCAAAAGTATCACCCTCGACAGTCTGATAATGCTCCAAGCAACGTCTACATCTTTTGATGTGCCAATCATCTCTCATAGAATCAGTCAACTTGTCCCAACACTGATCAACATGGCATGCAGCGACGAAACTTATAAATGAATGTGGCAGATAGCAATATCTTCACAATCCATCAAATTTAAATTGTTTAATTTGAAGTAAATATTGACGGATCGATCTACTGATCGTACTATTCTTTTCTTCATCATCCAGTTTTTGAGTAGCTCTACATTTGTCGTCTCTATAACTATGGAATGGACAAGTACGAGATGGTAAATCTTTGAAATTGGCTAGTGATGGGCAATCATCGAAAATTTCTTCAATATTAACTACTAGCGGTGCTAATACAGGACCAGGAATTTTGTTCAACCACTCTTTTTTCTCCTCCCCTTTCACATAAATTCTACCAATATTTTCCCACTTTTGCACTAATTGTCCAACTTGCTCGTATGATCTATTCCCATAGTTCCAGGGTAATCCATGATGATGACGCTCAAGCCACAAAGCTACCCTCCTATACTTCGCTGATAAACTGGAGAATCTCCATGGGGGCTTGAAAAACCAAACGTTAGGGTATCCTACACCAGAATCCAAAACTGTGTATCCGAATTCTTTCACGATGAACTCGTTGGAGAGCGTTTGGAAACCTTGTACGTCCACGAACACTTCCATCGCAACTGATGAAATATTTCTATCGTGATGAGAATTTATATCCCTCTCGCCCCTCCACCTCTTTAGATTACTTTTCTTACTCCTCCGCTTATCGGGTTGTAATGTACTACTCGATCGTGCAAAATGAGACAATAAGCAGCTGTTTCCGGAGAAAAACTTATTTTTGTTTCAAACTCCAGGCGAATATCCAGAGGTCCAAATTTCAAGGATTCATTTTGTTTAGAGCAATCGATGACTAACAGGGGTGTAATCGCTGCAAATTGTGCTTTTGTCAATAATGGATTATTCGCTTGTTGATCATAATATGATGATTGAAAGTTTGAATACATGTCATATAGTATCGAATACTGATTTTTAGTCATGTCTACATCCAAATTTCCATATGGATAACGTTGGGAATTTAGGAATAATTACACATCGATGATACTACAATGATCAAAATTGCTAGCATTTTTATTATTTCTATTTTTTCGATCTGTTTGGAAGCCTAGAATGACATAACGTGGTTTCTCAAGCTGAGTTGCGGTTTTCACCGTCCACACGTGTTTTGTTGTCGCTGGAAGCATTGGATACTCATATAATTCCCATGATCTGAAGCTCATCGATATTGCGGGATCTTTCTGGATGAAATTGAGCAACTCAATCTTCTTAGTATCCGATAATGACACATATGGAACCATCCACTCAATTCTCATAAAATTGATCTTCACATCTTCTTTGGCGGTTTGAATCAAAGCATTGTTATCATGGCGAGCTCTGACTAGAACCAACTCATGTTTCACATTGACCATGATTTTCCGATAATCTTCAGCAAATCCCAGCAACATGCCCAATGGGATGGAGATGTCAAAGCAACCATAGCCATCAGTTAAACTCAGTTTCTCTTGCACCAACCATCCGGCATTTACCATTGAGATACTTTGATTTGGTGTTAATGACACGAGATTTTTCATGAGAGTAGTAATCCCCACGTTCTTCACTTTATCAATTTCAATAGCATTAATTTCATAGCGGATCTCTTGGAATAGATGACAAATGGCGTTATTCACGAAGCTTGTAGTTGTAGAGATGGCATTGTCCGATTTGAGCAATTTACCCGTGATGTGCAAGTAACTTTTACTTGGTAAAATACAAAGATCTTGATTTTGTACAGTGATGCGAATTTCATCGCTATTATCCAGTGCCGTCGAGGTATATGGCTGATGTGCATGGATCTCATAGTGAGCGATGGAATCTTCAAACACCGGGGGGAGTTTGATATTCAGGCTTTCCTCCATGGTATACAACAGGCGAATAAGATTTTTACTTGACAAAAACGTTTTTTCCACTTTTTCTTACGGCCAGACCGAGACTCTTGAGAAACTTCACGTTCTGAGGTGTTAACCCCTTGAAACCAGCATGCGAAGTGATTGAAGCGAGGCATGATTGGGGGCTTTTATAGGAGTAGCCAATCTTACGATTATATACTATGCCCATGATTATATAATAGATTTGATGGGTAGCCTGATGGTAATTGTTTCGCCTCTAAAATTCACCAAGTCCTCGTCTTGATCAACGATTCGGAGTTGTAAATCGGTTATCGTTTTTACAGACACTGGTAAATAAATAACTTGCGATGGTACTTCGACAATTTTATACCCAGGGGGCACCACAGGAAAAAATTCATGAATTGTATGAACTTTATCACTGTTGTTGTATGCTCCAGTGGTGATATTACATTCAACTCGTAGAGCGTTCACTTTGAGAATGGCTACAGGCTGATCAGACTGATGAGTTTTATGGGCCTCTAAAACCCTAGGGGTAAAACCAAGGAGACGACCGATCGAATTTGCAGGCCTCAAGTCCAAATCCTTATTGCATGACACTTCACTCCGTAACGTGTTATTGTTACTTCTGATTTTTATATCAATATTATCCTTTTCCACACTTCTTACAATAAATTTTGAGATATCATCGATCTCGTAACTTCCCGTCGGAATGGTGAGGATTGTATCACCTATGTGCAATTTATTATTGCTCGTATCAACGTTTGGAATGGAATTAAAAGTTAAAAATTCCACGAGTCCAAGACCTTAATTATTCTGAGGAGAAAGTTCGATTGGTGGAAAATATTGCACCTCCAACACGGATGATACCCCTGAGATTGTCAATGTGAATGAATCACCCATGATTTCTGAACATCGACTAAGTAAAAGTCATCAACGTTTGCTCTTATATAGGCATCCATTGAGAAATGCCAAACATAAATGTCCACAATTGAAGGTATTCCAGTTCTGGAAACGTTCGTGATTATATTTTATGCTACCAACTCCAAGGTAATTGAAGAGTTCTGTAGGAGGTTGCAGGTTCCCGAAGCTATCGAAATAGGTAACATCGTTCCCCACTTTCTTGTAGGCAACCCAATGAGTTCCAGGACCCTTCTTGTCATCNGCACCTCCAACACGGATGATACCCCTGAGATTGTCAATGTGAATGAATCACCCATGATTTCTGAACATCGACTAAGTAAAAGTCATCAACGTTTGCTCTTATATAGGCATCCATTGAAAAATGCCAAACTCAAATGTCCACAATTGAATGTATTCCAGTTCTGGAAACGTTCGTGATTATATTTTATGCTACCAACTCCAAGGTAATTGAAGAGTTCTGTAGGAGGTTGCAGGTTCCCGAAGCTATCGAAATAGGTAACATCGTTCCCCACTTTCTTGTAGGCAACCCAATGAGTTCCAGGACCCTTCTTGTCATCCAAATTGATGATGGCTGACTCATTTTTCAATGGACCATTTTTCGGTAGATCATTGCGCATGAAAACACCACGGAAATGGGGAATTTCCATGAGTTTTGCATACTTTCCAATATCCCCGTCAGTCAGAGCCCTGCGTGGTAGCATCTTTAATAGTTTTTTGGCTTCAAATACAAGCCCATTCCCTTTTTATACGGTTTAAAATGTAAACCTCTGCCAAGTGCGATAGCCTCCATAGTTTCATTATGTTTCTTATTTTCGGCGAGTTGTTGTTTGGCGGCTTTGGCACTATTCACAGCTTTAGCAATTCCAGCAGCTCCTCCAGCTAATGCCCCCGTGGCACTCAATCCGGCAAATAATGGTACGAGAAATGGTAAGATTCCCCCAATTTTTGATGGAATAGGAATAACTCGTGGAATAGTAACTCTACTTCTCCCTCCAACCTGTTTGATGGCTACTCTTGCACCACTGAGTGCTGTTCTAATAGCATCATGTGACCCATTATTCAATTTGATTGACTTCTTGGCAGCTCTGATGATTGCCCCAATTGTGACTCGTTTTTTAGGTTTCACTCTCCTCTTCTTCTTCTTCTTCTTCTTAGCCACACGTTGTTTTACTCCCATACCTGATTTTTTTCTAGTCTTCATGGCAATGTCAGATTTGTTCACGCCCGTGCCTGATTTTTTCACATTCGTGCCTAATTTTCTTACACCCGTGCCTGATTTTTTCACCCCTATGCCTAATTTTGTTTTAGCTTTCATGGCGTTCGTTACCAATAAAGCGGCTGCCTTTTCCTCCACACTGGCATCTGATGCTGAAACGCGTTGCCAGGCTTGCTCTGCAAGTACTTTATCAGCTTCGTGTCGTGCTGAAATATTCTGACGATTTTTTGAGTAGGCAATGTCATGCGCCTTACAAGCAGCATCGAGTGGATTAATCCCAGGATCTCCTCGAGCTAATCTTTTCGTTAATTTCGTGCCTGGTCCACACTACTCGTAGCTTGGTAAATGCAATTCAACGGGAAGATTGTTGATGACGTTGTTCAACAATCCTTTCCCCTTTTTGCTAGCGCGCGATCTGTGCACAATCATGTCTGAAGCGGAACTGACTAATTTTTGCTATAAAACAATCAATTTATAGGTTTTTGCCGCAGTTGTCATAAAGATGGAGTTCAGTACACATCTCAGCGGTTTACCCGTCATTAATTTCGATTCAGTAACTTCGAAAGATACCAATAAACCGAAATGTCACGGCCAATTGCTACCAAATACGATTCGGGCGGTTTTCTGTGGTCCATCAAATTGTGGGAAAACTAATGCCCTACTGAGTCTCATAATTCATCCTAATGGTCTCAGGTTTTCGAATATTTATGTGTATTCAAAGTCCCTCAATCAACCCAAATATCAATTTTTACAAAGTTTACTGGAACCTCTTGATGACATGAAGTATTATCCATTCTCAGACAATGAGGAAGTTGTCTCGGTAGATAATGCAAAAGAGCATTCACTGTTCATATTCGACGATGTGGCATGCGAGAAACAAAATAATATCAAGGCATATTTTTGTATGGGGAGACATAAAAATGTTGACAGTTTTTATTTGTGTCAGTCATACGCTCGCATCCCAAAACATTTGGTGCGTGACAATGTCAATTTTCTCGTATTATTTAAACAGGATGAAATGAATTTGAGACATATTTATAAC